>NC_054700.1:9926430-9986430 GCF_016097555.1 Gigantopelta aegis | reverse complement strand
ACTCTGGCACTCAAGTAGCAGGTGCCGAATTTTGCTGTTAGTACATTTAGTTTGATAAATAGATTTGATCCTTGCAGCGTAAACAGGTGTTTCCCAAATAATGTTTGGCTAAAAAATAAAGAGAAATTTAAACCCGTATTTAGAACGCTTAAATTCTAGTCTAATGCAATCTTGTGAAGAAAAAAAAAATCCAATATCTTAAAGGCACAGACCCTAGTTTCTGCCCGTAAAAAATGGACATTAAATTTAGTTAATATACAAACCTGCAACACATTGGGATAACTGTATAACAGAGACAAGCTAAAGTGTGTGATGTTTTAACGGGAAAATACCGTCTAAAAATAGACTAAAGCTTGTCTCAATAACCATTACTTCTCAGACGAACGTGCGTTTTTAGAATTATGAAAAATGCATTTTGGAGTATTACAAAAAACTGGATGACCAGAATCACTTCAGGTGTACGAACATGAATACTGCAAATAATAAAATGTTAGTACTTGTAACTTAAATGATAAAAAACGGCTTTAATAGAGAAAAATACGTCGTGGTGTTTAAAAAACTAGGGTCTGTCACTTTAAGACAGTAATCAGTTACAGTCAAGCCTATCTGATGGCCATCTGTAATCAGCGGTCACCTGCCGTTTGAAAGTATTCTCTAAGAATAATTTGCTGGGATTTAAAAAAAAACTAAAAGTTTCCAAAATTACAAAGGAATTGTATAATCAATAATTGGACGTCTTCCAGGAATCACCCTCCACCTCCGATAAGACCATGATATTCTGTCTGTGGAATTGTGCATATAAACCCATCATTTACTGCTAACACAAATAGTAGCCCATGGCGTGCCACGGCTTTCCTTTTTTATTTTAGTTTTAGGTTTTTTTCATCAGTGTTGTCCTTATAGTGTCATTGTTATTATTTTAATTGTACATACTTGTATTATTTAAAGGGACATTCCTGAGTTTGCTGCACTTTTTAAGATGTTATCTTCTAACTTGAAACTAGCCGCAAGAGTGAGAAACGCTAACGTTCGCGAAGGTTTTGACTGGTCCCCTATGCGGTCATTTGTTTTAACGTTAAGCGCATAACGCAGTTAGCAAACGTGTTTCTGTTCGGTTTGGCTGAACTCGACCCAGATTACTTACTTTTTTTCCCTGATCGAAAAATTAGTAAAGAAATGGAAAAAAACCCGGAAGAAGATTGAGCACTGATTTTCCACGTCTGTGACAGTCTGCCTAAAGATCATTTCGACAGGCGTCTTCCTTTATTGAGCTATCTCGTGTTCAAGGAGCGACAATTTTCACGGATATTGCCTGGACATTTAACGAGTTCATTACGTCCGCATCTTAGTGATTCCATTCATAATCACATCGCTCATTTAATTTGTCGTCATCTATCAGACACAGATACCGGGCTTAATACTGTGCATCGACGCATTAGTAAAAAAAAAAAAAAAATTAATAAAAAAAAAAAAAAAAAAAAAAAAAAAATCCATGCCTATTTTAAGCAAATTATTTTTTGCTTTCTTTAATGACACCATTAGAGCACTTTCATTAATTCATCATCGGCTACTGAATATCAAACATTAGATAATTCTGACACGAAGTCATCAGAGGAAACCCGCTACATTTTACTTAATGCAGAAAGGAATATTTTATATGCACTTTTCCACAGACAGGAAAGCACATACCATGGCCTTTAACCAGTTGTTGCGCACTGGATGGAACGAAAGACCCCCCCCCCCCCTCCCCCCTCAAAAAAACCCCCACAAAACCCCCCACAAAAAATCAATGAGTTGAATACATCCACCAAGGTGGTTCGATCCGGCGACGCAAGCACCTCAGGCGAGCATTGAACCGACTGAGCTAAATCGCGTCATCGCCCCCCCTCCCCCTCCCACTCCATTTTAAGCAGTGAAAACTATAGGCGTCGACCGGCCTCGATGGTGTAATGGCTGGTAGGTATTGGGTTCGCACCTTGGTACCAGCTCCCACCCAGGCCGAGTTTCTAACGGCTTAGTAAGGAGGTGTAAGGCCATAAGACCGATTTGTGTATGACTAACCACCAACAACCATACACAAACCCCTCATCTACCATGGACAGACAGCTTAAATAGGCGAATTGTGTGCCCACGGCGGCGTGCTTGAAGCTTTGTTGGATCTAAGCACGTACATAAACCGGAATGAATAGGTGTTGAAATAGTGGGCAGAGAGCACTATTTCCCGATTCTGAAGATTTAAGCCTTTGAAAATTGCGAGAACGATCGTTTTGTTCGCGCGTTGCTCGAGCAAATCTAATTTTACATAACCTATATTTTGTTCGCGTGAAATTTGGAGCACCATTTACTTGGATATAACGGGTTACGCAAAAAGAAAAAAGGTTACCTGGATTTATTTCTGCGTAACCGATAAATGGGTCACGCAGATTTTCAGTTCTCGGAGGCGTGAAATTATACACTCCCTCATGTTAAAGGAAATGTTTTATTTAATGACGCATTCAACACATTTTATTTACGGTTATATAATGTCAGGCATATGGTTAAGGACCACACAGATTTTGAGAGGAAACCCGCTGTCGCCATTACATGGGCTACTCTTTCCGATTAGCAGCAAGTGATTTTTTATTTGCGCTTCCCACAGGCAGGATAACACAAACCATGACCTTTGTTGAACCAGTTATGGATCACTGGTCGGTGCAAGTGGTTTACACCTATCCATTGAGCCTTGCGGAGCACTCACTCAGGGTTTGAAGTCAGTATCTGGATTAAAAATATCATACCTCGACTGGGATTCGAATACTACCAGCCTCTAGACCGATGGCCTAGCCACTACGCCACCGAAGCCGGTAGTAAGAGAGAAGATGCTGTAGTGGCTTTACACCTACCCTAAACCTGTCGCTGTGGATTGGAGCCGGTACTAGGCTGCGAACACTGTACCTACCAGCCTGTAGTCCAATGGCTTAACCACCGCGCCACAGAGGCCGGTCGGTTTTATTATTTAGTTTTGTGTATAAAAGGTCATGTTAAGGAAAGATAACTCCTAAAATATTTACTTCTCCAAAATAAACAGTTATTCCTCTTGGCAGGCCAACAATACATGTTTAATTACAATAGTGGTTTTCTCCTGCCATCCTGATTATTTCTTTCTCCTGGTTAGTATGTTTGAAATGTTCATAAATAACAGGATTTTTTCATACAGTTGTTTTAGTCCGTGGCTCATAGGCATAGCAAGGATTGTTTTTTTTTTAACTGAGGCCATCCACACTGTCTGGAAATCTGTTATTCCCGCTTTTTGCACATGCTAGGAGATGTGTTATTTAACGACGCACTCAGCACATTTTATTTACGGTTATATGGCGTCAGACATATGGTTAAGGACTACATAGATATATATAGAGGAAACTCGCTGTCGCCACTTCATGGGCTACTCTTTTCGATTTGCAGCAAGGGATATTTTATATGCACTATCCCACAGACAGGATAGTACATACCAAGGCCTTTGTTACACCAGTTGTGGAGCACTGGATGAAACGAGAAATAGTCCAATATGGCCACCGACGGGGATCGATCCTAAACCGACCGCGCATCAAGCGAGAGCTTTACCACTGGAATACGTGTGTGTGTGTGTGTGTGTGTGGAGGGGGGGGGGGATGGGCAACTATAAAAGATGGTTGTGTAATAGAGGTGTGACTGCAGCAAGATATCCCCCCCCCCCACCCCCAACCACAGTACATTTTGCAAACAATGGCTGTTTTTTAGATTTTAGTTTATTGGATGAGTGGCGCAAAGATGTAGCTTTGTATTCCATGTTATACATATGACGTAATCTGAAATAACGGTATTTATAACTGATCATGTTCATGAAAGAATATAAATTAATCAAATGCATATACTTCCTAACGCCTTTTATATTTGGCTGTTTCCTGTAACCATTTTCTGTTCTTCTTTCGTAGATTTAATATTTTAATTATAATTCTTAAGACTTTTGTGGTTTGGTTTTCTACTTCGTTGTGCCCCCCCCCCCCCCCCCCGCCCCAGCCTCAAAAGCCATGTACATATAAATGGTATACTAAACATAACATTGTTTATTTATAGAATGCAGTTTGTATATGGTATTTGCGAATAATAAGCTAGCTACTACCACATCAATGACGAGTTCGCCGAATCGGTACACACACGCACGCACGCACGCACGCACGCACGCACACACAAACAGAGAGGGAGAGACATACATACATACATACATACATACATACATCAATACATACATACAAATACACACACACACAGTATGTAAACATGGATGCACGCACATACGTACAACGTGCAAACGATGAGTGATTTCGATCACATTTTAATTTGATTTAGCTGAACGGGATCCGTATTTAATTCGCCCAAACCTCATCCGTCACGGATAACAAACGACCAGAAACCAGACACCATTACTTCAAACATTATGAACTGTGCTTTTATGAGTTCCAGATAACCATCAGCTAACCTCAATCTCTTTAACGAAACCTTTGATGTTAAGTAACAGTAAAATCAACAGATAGCGGGATAATGGAAATCTCTTTTAAAAAATTATGCAATCTACTTGACACGAATTCATCATTTGCGCCGCAATGAAAGCTGATGTTGTCCTTATAGCTCATTGCAGGCTCGAAGGATCCGGACCGACCTCGGTGGTGTTGTGGTTAAGCCATCGGAATACAGGCTGGTAGGTACAGGGTTCGCAGCCCGGTACCGGCCCCAACCCAAAGCGAGTTCTTAAGGGCTCAATGGGTAGGTGTAAGGCCACACCACCCTCTTCTCTCTAACTAACCACTAACCAACTAACAACTTACCCACTGTCCTGGACAGACAGCCTAGATAGCTGAGGTGGGTGGCCAGGACAGCGTGCTTTAACCTTAATTGGATATAAGCACGAAACTAAGTTGAAATGAATGAATAATCCGGGGCTGTCCGCGATTCCCTTCTATAGGTGAACAAATACGCCTTGTGCTCCACTACTCCTAAACCATACAGTCCAGCATAGGACAGGAAGGAAAAGTTACAAGTTTGTTCTGTTCAACGACACCACTAGAACACATTGATTTATTAATCATCGGCTATTGGATGTTAAACTTTTGGTAATTTGACATATACAGTCTTAGACACGAAACGCGAAACATTTTTCTATTAGTAGCAATGGATCTTTTATATGCAAACCGATATATATATATATATATATATAATGCGGAAGTGTAGTAATCCAGACTTGCGAAATATTTCAAAACAACAATGAACTTCCAGTCTCTTAGGCCGTTGCTAATGCACTTACTGATTATGACGTCACTATCACTTCCGTATTTTTCTAGTTTAACTAAAACACTTTGTGTTCACACTTAGATTTAAACTGTTTTAATTATACCAGGGTGGCGGGATTTAGCTGCTGTTTGAGTGCTCACCTGAGGTGCTTGCGTCGCAGGATCGAACCACCACTGATTAGTTTTTTTGTCGTTACAACGAGTACACCACAACTGGTCAAATGCCGTGGTATGTGCATTCTTGTGCATATAAAAGATCCCTTGCTGCATTAGGAAAAATGTAGCGGGTTTACTTTGTTGACTATATGTCAAAATTACCAATTGCCCTAGTGATGTCGTTAAACCAAACAAACTTTAACTTTTAGGTATACTAGTTTAACTAAATCACACACCGAAGTGTTTTAGCTATACCGGTTTAGTAATACCGGTATAGTGAAGAGATCGCATTTAGACAATTTATATTTTAAACTGGTTTAGTTATACCAGTTCAGAAAGAAAAAAGAAAGAAATGTTTTATTTAACGACGCACTCAACACATTTTATTTACGGTTATATGGCGTCAGACATATGGTTAAGGACCACACAGATTTTGAGAGGAAACCCGCTGTCGCCACTACATGGGTTACTTTTTCCAATTAACAGCAAGGGATCTTTTATTTGCGCTTCCCACAGGCAGGATAGCACAAACCATGGCCTTTGTTGAACCAGTTATGGATCACTGGTGGGTGCAAGTGGTTTACACCTACCCATTGAGCCTTGTGGAGCACTCACTCAGGGTTTGGAGTCGGTATCTGGATTAAAAATCCCATGCCTCGACTGGGATCCGAACCCAGTACCTACCAGCCTGTAGACCGATGACCTAACCACTACGCCGCCGAGGCCGGTCTATACCAGTTCAGTTAAACGGGCGGGACGTAACCCAGTGGTACAGCGCTCGCTTGATGCGCGGTCGGTGTGAGATCGATCCCCGTCGGTGGCCCCATTGCACTATTTCTCGTTCCAGCCAGTGCACCACGACTACTATATCAAAGGCCGTGGTATGCACTACTCTGCTGTGGGATGGTGCATATAAAAGATCCCTTGCTGCTAATCGAAAAGAGTAGCCCATGAAGTGGCGACAGCGGGTTTCCTCTCTTTAATATCTGTACCGTCTTTAACCATATGTCTGATGCCATATAACCGTAAACAAAATGTGTTGAGTGCTTCGTTAAATAAAAATTTCTTTAATTTAGTTCAGTTAAACTAGTTTATAGTGTAAGTGTGAACTCAGCTTTTGTATCTTTTCAAATTATGAATACAATGGAAAACATACTGGAAAGAGCCAGATATCTTGTGGTGAAAAATAGTGTAAACGATTTGCGAAAACTCGACCACGTCAGATCAACAGACTCTTCATTTGGGGTCATTATATAGAATATTGACGCCTGTCACAACCAGGGAATAACTACAGGCGTTAGGTGCCTGTTGGTGTAAACAATGTAGTCAAGTGCTTCTGTTTGACAAGTAAATTGAACACAACACGCTCTTGCCCACGCATGCCCATCTCGGTTTTTTTCTTTATACTAAACTGTGGTTCCCCACCCCTGCGCTTTCATATGTTGATATTCCATTGGGCTATTTTTTGAAAATAGAAGTTGAAAAGTGAAAAAATATCCTCTAACAACAAGAAAAACCCACTAAAATAACAAACACAAACCAATAATAATAATAATAATAATAATAATAATAATAATAATAATAATAATAATAAAATAACTAAATAACTAACTAACTAACTAACTAAATAAATAATAAACACACCAAAAACATAAGCACCAACATTATTTTGGTATACATTGTCTATAATAATTAAATATAAAATCTTTCTTTTCTACTTAACACACATAACCTTACTCTGTTGTGATTTCCAAAACATAAAATCATTTAACGTTTTCCCTTGTACTTCACCCAGGAGAAAGATTACTGCTATAAAGACGGGCCATTTGACTGTCTAGAAGTCCATCGGGTTTCGTATCTATTGATTATTCTAGTAATTGCACGTCATCATACTGTATCTTGACCGGGATACATTAATCTTTCAGATGAAATTCAATGTGAGTGTTTCTAGTATGGCTATTTAAGACGTTGAAATCGGTTAATGGCTACGTATGATAGAGTAAAAAAAAACATATTCGTGACATAACAACATTCAAGTGTAAAAAGCTCAAAAGCAAAATGGATACTCGTGTCTGCTATCTTCTTTTAAGAAAATAAAAAAGTACTGGTCAAGGGCAAATGTTTATTTTCTTCAATATTTATTTTAGAAAAAGAAACAGCAGGACTGCGTTTTAGATTAGATATACAAAAAGTTGTTGATTACATTGTCATTTCTATTTGCCATCTATTCACAGTTGTGACAAAACCAATCAGAACATAAACGATGAAAACAAACATATAACCAAATATTTAGATAAAAAAACTACCAAGGGCCGATCCATGAAATGCGGCGGGGGTGGGAGGTGGGGGGGGGGGGGGGTTGAAGAGGGGAAGGGACAAATGTACGTGAACAAGTCAACGAGCGAAAAAAGAGGGAACTGGAAATATATATATATATCTGGATCTGCCTCTTACTACATAAGACCAAGGAAAAGTACTGGATTAATTATATTCCGAAAACAACTTAAAGTTAACAGTTTTCAAATAAATTATATTCAGTCGTCAGCATGATACATAAAATATATTCTGCTGTTTCTCGGTAAATCACAGGCTGTGGTATGTTCTATCTTGTCTGCGTGAAAGTGCATATACAAGATTCCTTGTTGCTAATAGACAATGTAGCGGGTTTTCTCAAAAGACTTCGAGTCAGAATTGCCAAATTATTAATATACCAACGTGCTCTAGTGATGTCGTTACACTAAATAAACTTTAACTTTCTGCTGATCTGATCTGAATTATTTTAACATGCTTATGTACCACTAAGGTTTCAAGCCAGGGGTCTGATCCGGAACACAAGAAAATCTCAATAAGAACATCTCAATAATACTGAAGACGTTAATGCTCGAAGATCTTCATCAAGAGAATACGTTAATTGGACCTTCCAAACTGATCCACATACTTGTGTAGAGAAACGTTCCCAAGGGGCGTGCTGTCAAAGTCTATTATGTAATGGGTATACCCGCGGGCACCCTCCCAGCTTGAATGAATATTGGATAAGAAGAAGACTGAATTCGCTGTGTTTATTGATCACGCATAATTATTAGGTCAAGAAGAATCTTCATCAGGCCATGACAAAAAAAAAAAAAGAGTGTAAAATTGGCGAGAGTTCTTTTCACGCCCATCTGAAAACTCCTCGTCAAAAATACTTCTAGCAAAATTAATTGACCATTGCAGTGGTTCAAATCTTTAGAAGTTTTGAACGCAGGGTTTTCAGATGGGTCAAAACTTGAAACTAGGTTGTAGAACACGGCATTGTAGAAAATTCATAAAAAAAAAATGAAATGGAGGGTCTTTTTCTCGCCCATCTGAAAACCCTCATCCAAAAATTTCTTTTCTACGCATTTTAAAGTTTACAAAAAAAAATGCAGTGGTCAATTTAATTTTTCTAGAACACGGCATTGTAGAAAATTCATAAAAATAATAAAATTGAGAGTTCTTTTCCCGCCGACCTGAATTTTTTTATAAAAAGTATTTTAAAGATTTGATTCATTGCAATAGTCAA
Source organism: Gigantopelta aegis (assembly GCF_016097555.1). Taxonomy (NCBI): domain Eukaryota; kingdom Metazoa; phylum Mollusca; class Gastropoda; order Neomphalida; family Peltospiridae; genus Gigantopelta; species Gigantopelta aegis. The sequence continues at coordinate 9,977,430 of NC_054700.1, read as the reverse complement.
TTTAATTGTTCTAGAACAAGGCATTGTAGAAAATTCATATAAATAATTAAATGGAGGGTCCTTTTCCCGCCCACCTGAAAACACCTCATCGAAATATTCCTTTTCTATGTATTTTAAAGATTTGACCCATTGCAATGGTCAATTTTTTTTATATATTTGTTTTGAAACAGCGCATTGTAAAAAATTAATAAAAGTAATAAATTGAAGTTATTTTCTCGCCCATCTGAAAACCTCTCGTTCCAAAAATTTCTTTTCTAGACATTTTAAAGATTTGACCCATTAGCAATTGTCAATTTAATTGTTTCAAAACTGAGGATATTGAAGAAGATTGATAAAATAACATTTGTGCAGATATTACATATCTAAACCATTTATCAATATGAATTATTGACGAGTGTCATCCTATTTCCTGTATCTGTATATATTCGTCTCCATTTAAAAACAGGGGCGGGACGTAGCCCAGAGGTAAAGCGCTTGCTCGATGCGCGGTCGGTCTGGGATCGACCCCCGTCGGTGGGCCCATTGGGCTATTTCTCGTTCCAACCAGTGCACCACGACTGGTATATCAAAGGCCGTGGTATGTACTACCCTGTCTGTGGGATGGTGCATATAAAAGATTCCTTGCTGCTAATCGAAAAGAGTAGCTCATGAAGTGGCGATAGCGGGTTTCCCCTCTCTATATATATGTGTGGTTCTTAACCATATGTCCGACACCATATAACCGTAAATAAAATTTGTTGAGTGCGTCATTAAATAAAAATTTCTACTTCCGTTTAAAAACAAATACAAATAAAAATCTTTGCTTGCAAATTTTGAAATATTCTTTGAGTGGGTGAAGACATGGGAGGACGATCACCATTTATTTGTTACATTTGGCCTAATGACCGTCCGTGGATTGCATGTTCATGACGAACAAAGCAAAAGTAAATTTTATGAATGTATTATTTTCGCTTTCGATTTATGGACTACGAGAGTCGTATTTGCGTGGCTCTGTGCACTTCCCCTGACCAAGTAAATAGATGTCGTGACCAAATTCGTAAAGTTCCACAGCTCTCCATTAAGATAGTTATTAGTATTACGCACTATGGTTTACTGGGTTCTGAATCATCATCATCATCATCATCATCATCATCATCATCATCATCATCATCATCATCATCATCATCATCAACATCACCACCCACCACCATCATCATCATCATCATCATCATCATCCGCCTCATCACCATTATCATCATCATCATCATCATCATCATCACCACCATCACCACCACCATCATCATCATCATCCGCCTCATCACCATTATCATCATAATCATCATCATCATCACCATCACCACCATCATCATCATCATCATTATCATCATCATCATCATCATCATCATCATCTAACCACATTCCTGAGTTTGCTGCAATTTTTAAGATGTTATCGACTAGCAGAGACTTTTTAACGATTGTAATTACATAACATATTAGTGGCTGTATATTAAACATGTTTTTCGATCTTTTTAATATTTGTACAAGGTTAAATTTCATTTTATTTTATGAAAAAGATTTTTTTGTACGTACGAAATTATTTGAAGACAAAATCCAGTTTTGGCTTCTTACAAATATTAAGACGACCAGAAACACATTGAATATATAGACACTGATATTCTAAACAAGAAAATATATTTAATATTGAAGTTTAATCGTAGAAGTATTTTATTAGTCGAAAACATCTTACAATGCAGCAAACTCGGCAATGTCCCTTTAATGAAACCTTTGATGTCAAGCCGAAAGATGGCACAATGACCCCGTTTTTGTAAGGGGCGGGACGAAAGCCCAGTGGTTTAGCGTTCACTTGATAGGCAATCGATCTGGGATCGATCCTCGTCGATGATTCCATTGGGCTATTTTTCGTTCCAGCTGGTGCACCACGACTGGTATACCAAAGTCCGCGGTATGTCCTATCCTGTCACTGATCCCATGCTACTAATGAACATTATTTTCCTCTCTAAGACACTATGTTAAAATAACCAAATGCTTGACACCCAATAACCGATGATTAATAAATCAGTATGCTCTAGTGGTGTGGTTAAACAAAACAAACTTTAACTTTAAACGTTTTTATATGTATATATATATATATATATATATATATATATATATATATATATAAAGAATTAAAGGTGCATTATGAAATTTACAAATGTCACGTGTAACTACTTTTAATATTTGTGATAAATAATTAAACATTAATCGATACCAGGTATACAATCTCTACACGTGTAACATATCAAACGTGTAATGTACTGCGACTCGGTGGTTTTGCAAATAATGCTTGAATAAAAAATATAAAATACATATTGCAGATCTTGATCGTGTACTCAAACAACGACGTCACGCGTTATCCTGTTAGCTTCCAAATAATATTAGTTAATTACTATTAATAATGCAGTTATTGCACGATAAGGGCATGTGATTCAAGGAATAATATTTACATTTTGTACAACAAGAATTAATGCATATTTTTGTCATTAAACAACTTTGAGACTTCCCCTTTAATTTCTAGTCAGTAGTCTTTAAATAGAGAATAATACGTTAGATACCATTTATCTCACAACGAGTTATTTTAAAATATATTCAACGAGCGAAAACGAGTTTGATACTTTTTTAAACAACGAGTTGTAAAATAAATTATAATTAACGGACTCGAATGTATTATTTTATTTCTTACATATCCTCAAAAACCGGGTTTTAAGCAAATTTTAACATCTTTTCGACTAAAAGTTATTTACAGTCTTTGCACTTGTAGCTGATTTACGCGTCACAGACAAATGCTTGTCAGGTTAACTATACGTCACAGTGTAATCAATTTTGATCGTGCTAATTTTTCATTGGATTATATGGCAATGGTGACCTGTTCATGAACGAGGAGCAGCCAGTAGTATGTCTTGAAATTGTTATCACATATACATGTGTAAACAAGTATGTGTTATCAAAAATAACGAATGATGTTATCACCAACGGGTGTAGGTAAAATGTTTTGTTCATAAATGTACATGTAGCATGTTTATACATTCCAGCTGACCTGAGTGTGCAGCCATTGTAAGATGTTTGCGATAACAGAGCCTTGTTGGCGACTACTATTTCATACTAAATACATTTTCTTGTTTAGTATACCAGTGTCTGTATAGCGAATGTGTTTGCGGTCGTATACTAATGTTTGTAGCACTCAAGTTTTACTTTAATTAATTACTATATATGTTTTGGTACGTACGAAATTATTGGGAGGTAAAATCCAGTTTGGGCTACTACAAGCATTTGGACAACAACATAAACCTTGTAAGAAGAAGAAATTTGTTTTGTTTAACGACAACACTAGAGCACATTGATTTATCAATCATCGGCTATTGGATTTGGTAATTTTGACATATAGTCTTAAAAAGGAAACCCGCTACATTTTTCCATTAGTAGTAAGGGATCTTTTATATGCACCATCCCACAGACAGGATAACACATCCAACAGCCTTTAATATACCAGTCGTGGTGCACTGGCTGGAACGAGAAATAGCCCAATGGGCCCAGCGACGGGGATCGATCCCAGATCGGACGCTTTACCACTGGGCTACGAACCGCCCCCAAATACCTTGTAAATACTGACACTGATATTCTAAATAAGAAAATATATTTAATTTGTATGTTACGTCATCAAACAGGCTCTATTGGTCGGAAACATTTTACAATGGTTGTAAACTCAATACTGTCCTTTTAACGTAGTGGTTATGTCATCGGTAATGGTAAATGCAGGGTTCGCATCCCAGTACCGGCTTTTACACAGAACCCGGTGTTTTTTTTTTTTTTTTTTTTTTTTTGGGGGGGGGGGGGGGGGTGTGTGTGTTACGACTCAGTAGTAAGGGGGCCTGTCTGGGGTCATGACCTACTTTCCGTGACCTTGACCTTGATGACGTCACGGACTACTGTACCGTGTGCAACATCCTACTGACCCTGACCTACTTAGACTGACCTTGACCTTGATGACGTCACGGACTACTGTACCGTGTGCAACGTCCTACTGATCCGGCCCTGACCTACTTAGACCGGCCCCTGACCTACTTAGACCGGCCCCTGACCTACTTAGACTGGTACGAAAGAGTATAAAAAGGCTAGATACGGGTTAATTGTCATTCGCTAGCCGAAAACGACCAGATCTACGTTCAATCCGGAGATAGCCTGTTCCACAAGTGATGAAGTGAGATGTCGTCTAGAATTTGGAACTAATGTCTACGTGGTGGCCATGTTATGGAAAAGGGACACAGCTATTCACATAAGGAAATTTGACAGTGACAAGGGGAAAACTTTCACCACCAATCGAGGTATTGTCATTAGTCTTAAACAGTGGATCGAACTGTGTGGATGTAAAAGCCAAATTGACGAAACAATTTCAGCATTAAACCAGGGGAAAGACGAAAAATTGTTCAGACACTTTGGTGCCAACGTCCAAGTCAGCGTCGACAAGAACTTTGCTGGGGTGGACCTGCGTCAGTGGTGGTGGTGTGATGAAACTAAATCCGTGAAACCTTCGAAGAAGGGAATATTCCTTTCTCTACAACAATGGGAGAAACTGAAAGGCTGTTTCACAGTCATGTGTGACTTTGTACCAGAGCTGAACTCGATTGTGCCCTGCGCCATGCAAGACGATCATCAAAACCAGATGGGATTTCCCCAGTGTAACTTCTGCAACCCTAATGAGTGTCACCAGTGGTGAACGAGTTTTGTTTTGGATGAACTCGAAGGTATAAAAGAATAGATTTATGGTTTACACTTCATTTGCTTTGTGACTGTGCTAGAGAACAGACGTGTTTTATGATTTTGACATTCTTGTGCCTTGTTGCACTCCATCTGGAACGAAGAAGATGGCATCGGGATATTCGAGCAGTGTTAGTAGCAGCAGCAGTAGCGACGAGGACGACATCTTGGTCTGCAAATGTTCAGAAAGACATACGATCAAAAGAGTGGCTACCAAACCAGAAGAAGAACATTTCATGGATCAAACGGATGCTACACGTGAAATTGGGGTTGGAACTGAAGATGGCGAACTCGTGGATGAATCCACAGATCAGACGGATGCTGCCTGTGAAACAGATGCTGCCTGTGAGGAAGACTGCTGTTCGAGACGTTACCTGTTCTGCCATCGTCCCGAAATGCGCCACGTCTACACACGGATGCAGACATTTGGGTGGTGGCCCATACAGTTACGCCAGAAAACGAAGGAGCTCGCCAAGGCTGGTTTCTACTACACGGGAGACCACGATGCCATCACCTGTTACTGTTGTGGACTACGCGCCTACCGATGGCAGAGAATGGACGACCCAGTGATGGAACATTACAGACTGTCCCCGAGATGTCCCCATGTGAACAACATGTTCAGACATTAAATGTTTCAGACACTTGTGTGCTATGTTTTCATGTTGTATGTTGTGAATAAAACCGTGAATAACAGGTTTTGCTTTCTTATTTATGTCCTGGGTCCATAAGTGTGTCTCTAGACGTATCCCTATGGTAGTAACACTGGTAAAGGGTAATATGTTGGTAACGAAGTTTTTTGGGAGCTCGCACGATGAGATTTGTGCTTGGGAGGAGGGACACTGGTCATACGTATCACACACATTCAAACATTCCTGTACCATATCTTTATGCGTCATAAGGTATATAAGTAAAATAATTTTGGAAAACTCGTCATTTGAGGTAAAACCTTCAGAGGAGCAACATGTCAGACCAGTACAAGTTATATGTACCCGACATGGATAAGTGGACCCGTTTCTGCAAACTGCAGGCACAAGGCAAACTTCAACCTCACTTCGAAATTCAACGTGGTGGGGAAAGTCAGATCATGTACAGTGTGGATCGATGTCTAGAACTCTATGATCCCACATGGAAAAAAGAAAAAGAGGAACAGAACAAGTCCCCGACACCCAATGTTGTCATGGTCTCCCCAACGCAACAGGTGGTAGAGCAAGCCAAGGCCGATCTGAAACGGAAACGAGAACAGAGTGGCGTGGAACAGAAACGACGAGAGCAGACTGGGCAAAAACGGCACAAGCATTTCTGAGAAGGCTATAAAAGGGGGCATGGCAGTTTCAACATCGTCAGTTCACGTCGAACACTTCAACAATCAACATCATGAATCAGAATTGGTTTATTCCGGAACATGTCATGAACAAAAGATCGTGTCCCGTATGTCCAAAGACTTTTTCAAAACCATCAAATATGCTACGTCATTGGAAGACCTTCCATTCAGCTCAACTCCAGGCTCCTATGGCTCCTATAGCTCCTGCTCCGGCTCCTATGTCTCCTGCTCCTCTGGCTCCTATAGCTCCGGCTCCTCTGGCTCCTATAGCTCTGACTCCTATAGCTCCTGCTCCGGCTCCTCTGGCTCGTATAGCTCCTGCTCCGGCTCCTAGGGCTCATATAGCTCCTCTGGCTCCTATAGCTCCTGCTCCTAGGGCTCCTATAGCTCCTGCTCCTCTGGCTCCTATAGCTCCTGCTCCTATAGCTCCTCTGGCTCCTCTAGCTCCTGCTCCTCTGGCTCCTATAGCGCCTGCTCCTAGGACTCCTATAGCTCCTGCTCCTCTGGCTCATCTAGCTCCTATAGCTCCTGCTCCGGCTCCTATAGCTCCTCTGGCTCCTCTAGCTCATATAGCTCCTGCTCCTCTGGCTCCTATAGCTCCTGCTCATAGGGCTCCTATAGCTCCTGCTCCGCTGCAGCAGCAGCCCCTAAGATTGTTACATCCGTTCACCATGATCGTGTCGGGACCCACGTCGTGTGGAAAGACAGTTTTGTTGTACAAACTGTTAAGGGATGGTAAAATCCAGCCGCCTCCCCAGCGCATCATCTGGCTCTACAAACGATGGCAACCCCTCTATGATACGATCAAAATGGTTGCTCGAGTGAAATTTGTTCAAGGCATACCCGAGAATTTGGAAAAGGATCGTTATTTGGATTCGAGAGTCAGAAATCTCATCGTGTTGGACGACCTGATGTCTACAGCTGGAAAAGACCCTCGCATCACCGACCTGTTCACGGAAGGAAGTCACCACAGAAACCTCTCTGTGATTGCCATCAACCGGAACCTGTATCACAGCAAGGACTCGACACAGAGAAGAAACTGTCATTACCTGGCACTGTTCAACAACCCTATCGACAAGCAGCAAGTCCTAACCTTGACACAGCAGATGTATCCTGGAAATACTCGTCATTTCATGCAGCGGTTTGAGGAAGCTACCCACAGGCCCTACGGATATCTCTTGGTGGACTTGAAACCGACCACGCCCGAACATTGGCGTCTTCGGCCTAATGGTTTAGAGACGGGGCCGTCCGAATGGTATAAAAGCACGAACGTAACGGCGAATGTCTCAGAAGAGTTGCAACCACCGACAAAGAAAGAGCTCTACATGCAAATCATGCAAAGAAACGCATTCAAGAGAAAACTACCAGGCATACCCGCCTACGAAAGTGACGACGGAGAAGAAGAGGAGGTAGAACCCTATCTGAAAAAAGTCAAGAGTATGCAGTCTTGCGATACGTGTGGTCTGGTCTTTAAAGACGGAAGCGACTTGCAGCGACATCTGCGATTTAAGCCGTCGCCCGACCTGGAAAACGAAGGCATTCGTCTCATGGTGGAACGTGAATTCGACATCAGTCATGACTATCTCCAAAGCAAAAGGAAACGCTACGAAGAAAAAAACATGTCCCAAGATGCCATCGAAAGAAACATGAAGACATTGCAATGGAAGTTATTTAAAGACACGTACTCTCGCTTTCTGACCTATATGCATTACTTTGACAAAGTCCCAACACCAGTTGTGGGGCGTCCAAACACCAGACAAAGTTACAGTTTGTGAATCCAGACAAAGATGTGAGACCACAGATTCGTTCTAAATTAAATCAGTATCGTTCATGGATCGGCGAATATTTGGATGAACAAGACGACGACGATACCGACAATGAGGAGGACGACGATGAAGAGAAATGAACACTCATATTATTCACATGTCGCCCTTAAGGCCTCTCGATGTAACCCAGTGTGTGTCCATTTTATATATGTGTCAGTGATTTGTAATTTTAGAAATAAATGAAAAACCAAACCATTGCGTTTGTTTTTTGTGTTTTTTACTCTATGACTAGATTTGTGATTGGATATTTCTACCGCTACTTTATAGTAGCAAGAGCTGTGTGTACAAGACAGAACATACCACGATCTTTGATATACCAGACATAATACACTAGTTGGCTATAGCTTAATGGGCCACCGACGGGGATCGATCCTAGATCGACCACTGTATTTACCCATTTGGTAATTAAAAAGCCCTGCAAAAAGGCTTGTACTCTAGGGAAATACTTGTGCTTAAAATGCAGCTAAAAGATCATAGGTTAGGTCGGAGCGTTGAGTTGCAGTCACGCGTTCTTTCTTCAAAGCAATGGGCTGGGGATGTTTCACACACACACAGACACACACACACACACACACACACACACATAGAGAGAGAGAGAGAGAGAGAGAGAGAGAGAGAGAGAGAGAGAGAGAGAGAGAGAGAGAGAGAGAGAGAGAGAGAGAGAGAGAGACACACACACACACAGACACACACACATTCCTTTCTTCCTTTAACAAATATTCCTTTCTTCTCCTTAACACATATGCCTTTCTTTTTAACAAACATTCCTTTCTTCGGGACAAATATGTCTTTCTTTTCCTATGACTAAAACAAAACACTCAAAATTTGTATTCAATTAATCTTTATTTTACGAGGAAGGAAATATTTTATTTACTCAACACATTTTATTTATGGTTATACGGACATATGGATATTGAGGGAGGGAAACCTGCTGTGTCCACTTCATGGGCTACTCTTTTTGAATAACAGTAAGGGATCCTACACCATCCCACAGACAAGATAGTACATACCGTTGTCCAGTTGTGGTGCATTGGCTGGATATAGCCCAATGGGCCCACCGACGGGGATCGACCCCAGACCGACCGCACATCAAGGGAACACTGAGCTGCGTCCCGTTCCCACAGGGTTATTAGAGGCTGCTTGAAAAAAATAATAACATAATAAATAAACAAACAAATAAATAAGTAAGTAAATAAGTAAAATAAAAACAAACTATAAATTATTATTTTGTTTTAAAAATAATAGAAAAACTTTAATTTCCCTAAATGAGATATGAACGACGTACCCTCAGCGCTAGACGCGAAGTCGTTCGCAGCTGACTACTTCACGCATGTTAACAAAACCTGTCATTTAAACCGTTATATGTGCGAGCGGTGAAGCGCGGAATGAAGTGACGAAATAGATCAGTTAATAATAATCTTGAGAATGCGCTATGAGATAGCGTAGAACGAGAATTCTGTTTTACACCTATTTAAATCATTTCTTATTTCACGTCTTTAAGAATGTAACTTCTAGTTCAGTATTGTCACCGACAATAAAATAGAATACCACCACTTCCCGGATGTAAACAGTGATAACCATTCATCATTCGGTGCGCTAAAAATAAATACACTACCTCGCGCCGGGCAGAGTCCTTAGACGTGGTTTTGTTTAACGACACCACTGGAGCACCTCGATTTATGAATCATTGGCTATTGGATGTGAAACATACTTCTGACAGTTTTAGAGAGGAAAACCCCCCTGCACTTTCCCATTAGTAGCAAAGGATCCTACACTTCCCACAGACAGGATAGCACGGGCGTTGCTAAGTTCGACGCATAGGGGTCGGGCTAAATAGGTCAGGGGCCGGTCTAAGTAGGTCAGGGCCGGGTCAGTAGGACGTTGCACACGGCACAGTAGGCTAGTCTAAGTAGGTCAGGGCCGGGTCAATAGGACGAAGTCACGTGACAAGCCCGTGACGTCATCAAGGTCAAGGTCACGGAAAGTAGGTCATGACCCCATACAGGCCTCCTTACTACTCTCCGCACAACATACTTTTGCTTTGCTATTTATTTGTTAGAACAGACCTTCAGGGTAAACAATTGGGTGGTCTGCTTTGCTGAAAACATTGCAAACAAAAAATATGACCATATATTCATGTATACTAATTTTCGTTGAATCACGGACTTTGTTGAATCGGGGCATATTAGATTTCATCAATTGTTTTAGCAATTAACCCACCTAGAGTTTAATTGCTTTCTCAGTTGGACAAGCAGAAATACACACAGCAACCAGACATGAAAATTGAAGTACATGTATATTCATGTTATTTTTAAATTCTTCTTTCGCAATTTTTTTTTTTAATTCATAAACCTAAATTGGCCAAAAGCACGCCATCGGTACGTACATTAAAACAACTATAGTTTTCGTATTTTATAACTATGAAACCCTAAAAATCTGTCAAACTGTCATATGCATGTGCATGTTCATATTTACATGCTAATGAGTAATGCCAGTAAAACTGTAAAATTCCATGTCGATTTTTTTTTATGGGAGCAGATAAGGGCTGTAAAAATTAAAACGATAAAACAAAAGGCAGATCAGTAATGAACTTCACATCAAATTACTCTCTACTAATACAGCATACAATTTCAGTGTTTTATTTAAAATAAATATTAGATGGCTATTTAGATTTAAAAATATTAATAAGTATAAATGGAAAAACAAATGACGTTTGCACCACATTATCTTGGAGGTAGTATTTAAACACCTTGCAGCATTTTGTAGACTGCTAAATTTACATGAATAACTAGTGGACCAATTCCATTAATTTGTTATCGTTTGCTGTACAAGATACATTCAACTGTGCGAATGCCAGAAGTTATTTCAGTTGGCATGATGTCCTTATGCTTCCATACTTGAAAATATAAATAACGTGAAACAATAGAGTTGCCATTTTTCATTCAGTGTGCCGTCATCGGACAATTTTTTGGATATTTTTTTTTACTTTTTAGGTCCACTTACGAATTGAAAAAGTATTTTTAATTGATAATACTAATGCACGTGCCAGTCACTTGTAATATTAGTGCTGCAACGATAAACCGGTTTACCGCGATATTGCAACTCGATACGAACCACGGTGCAGTTTTGCATATCGCAATGTTTATATCTTGTAATACGTTTTACCAGAAATAAGCTGATGTGACACAATTGAATGGCTTCTGTTTTAACATACTGAAAGTTGACACAACTTCACACCAAATTATTGCAAAGAAGCTGTAATGCCTGTTATTGGTAATGCTTCACAAGAATATTTGAGTAACATTTGTTATTATTTCAAAAGATAGGAATTTAGAAATATTATTTGAAATGTGGAAACTGGTACAGCAAGTTTACTGCTCATGAAAACGTACTGTCAATACTGTAATAGTTAATTATTTACTGTTCTCTAACGCATGTCCTAAGGTCACCAGTGCCAAGACAAGCAATCACACATGTCACATTAGTCTTTGTTCATGTACAGCCAAGCTTATCTTGCATCAACAGTGCTCGAACATCTTACAGTGATCAGACTCATTAAGCATCACTGTTCCCACATGCTCACCAGGGTGAACATTTCTGCCAAAGTCCCTGGCTTTAATGTGTGGTAGCAATTAGATATTAACCTTTTTCAAAACAACTAGCTGCATACGTTAGAGCACATCTGATTAAAAATGCAATCTCGGCAAGAAGGCAAAGCAAATGTTTCTTGGTGATAAAATAATACATCAAGATTGTCATCAGTCAGCTCGTCAATACAGACACTTGAACAGGTGTCTTTCAGCCAAGAAAACATTTCACCAAACGATATTAAGGGTAAATTGACAGTGTTTGCAACTACAGCCTTATACGCCACATTCGTTCCTTACCTGTAGAAAGAGGCCACAGTATCACACCAGTTAGGATGTATTAAGAAGATATGGCATACTTGTTATACTTTACTGCATTCTGACATAATAGCTAAGGCCTATTTATGGTCCAGATTCTGGACATAGTATTCACAATTTGCATAACAGTATTACACCGACTGCTGATATGGCCAGCATCTTGGAATATATACTAGTATGTGAATAACCGTGGAGTTGGAGTTGGGGATGACTCTGAGTTGGCTTGGGGTAGGAGGAATCTAACACAATCAGCAGAATGCATGCTTGTGATGATTTAGTTGTAAGTTTGATGCCAGTCAGTATCTGCTTGGGTTTTCCCGTACTAATTGGTGCCATACGACTGGTATATCAAACGCCATGGTTAGTTCTGCCTTGCCTGGGGAAAAGTGCATATTATGAAATATACCTTGCTGCTAATGGAAAATATAGCGGGCGTCTATTAGGATTAAAAGTATGTCAGAATGATCAAATATTTGACATTCAATAGCCGATAATTAATAAATCATTGTGTTCCAATGGTGTTGTTAAATAAAACCAAGTATAAGTGAACTGGCTGGCGGCTCGATGTGTAGATATGAGTACCAGCTAGCATGGCAGGGCGTTAGAGGGACTGCACTGGTAGTGGTGCAACTGGTTATCGTTTCCCTGTGCCTGATCCTGGTTACGTCTTCCCCCTAGGGCATCTCTTAAGCTGTGGATATTCTCCATAAACTAATAAACTCCATAAAACATTGGCTTTCCAGTTTTTACGGGCTGGTTTATGTGCCCTTTCTCCATTAGTCCTCCCTCCATAACATTTCCTTGATCCGTCCCTGCTTGACATATTGTTGACAGACAGCAACGGGGTCCACCTCGTGGACTATAAGGTAAACAAGCTCAGGTGTTGTTTTGACAGTAGATATTCCACGATAGATGGCTTGCGGACGTGTTAATGAGTGTCACGCTCAAGTCAATTGACTATGCAATTATCTGAACGTTGACTCTATTCATCTAAGGGGCGAGACGTAGCCCCGTGGTAAAGTGCTCGCTTGATGCGCGATCGGTTTGGGATCGATCCCCGTCAGTGGGCCCATTGGGCTATTTCTCGCTCCAGCCAGTGCACCACGACTGGTATATCAAAGGCCGTGGTATGTGCTATCCTGTCTGTGGGATGGTGCATATACAAGATCTCTTGCTGCTAATCGAAAAGAGTAGCCCATGAAGTGGCGACAGCGGGTTTCCTCTCAATATCTTTGTGGTCCTTAACCATATATCTGACGCCATATAACCGTAAATAAAATGTGTTGAGTACGTCGTTAAATAAAACATTTCTTTCTATTCATTTAAGCGTCAAGCATTTCCACCATGTATATTATTTGCGACTTATGTTTAAAGTTCTGTCTGCCTAAACCTACATAATAAAGGAAAGAAAGAAGTGTTTTATTTAACGACGCACCCAACACATTTTATTTACGGTTATATGGCGTCAGACATATGGTTAAGGACCACACAGATTTTTTTAGAGGAAACCCGCTGTCGCCACATAGGCTACTCTTTTACGACAGGCAGCAAGGGATCTTTTATTTGCGCTTCCCACAGGCAGGATAGCACAAACCATGGCCTTTGTTGAACCAGTTATGGATCACTGGTCGGTGCAAGTGGTTTACACCTACCCATTGAGCCTTGCGGAGCACTCACTCAGGGTCTGGAGTCGGTATCTGGATTAAAAATTCCATGCCTCGACTGGGATCCGAACCCAGTACCTACCAGCCTGTAGATCGATGGCCTGCCACGACGCCAACGAGGCCGGTCTACATAATAAAGGATAAACGTTTTGTGTTACTATAACTACTGTCTCCGTTCATAAAATTGGGGGAAAAAAGAACAACCAATAGTGTAAAAACTCACATTTATTTCGGCAAATCCAATGTAGTCAATAGATAGCGATAAAAGGGATAACACACAAACACGCACGAACGCACGCACGCACACACGCACACACATACTTTGAGACTTATTTCGGTACACTCAGGCCGTCAAACGACATGATGCATGCACCGAGACAACCGAAAGTCTCTGACAAATCGTTGTCCAGGACTGTATACGTCAAGACTTTGGCCGTCGCCAGTTTCCTGTGCATGGATCCGACGTGTGGCTACGACAACGAAGTTCGAGACTTTAGCACGATTGTCACAGCGTTTGTTGTATTTCTATTTATAAACTAGGAAACATTTATTTTAAAAATACTCCAATATATACTATTGAATGGTCACTCATATCGTTAGTACTACACGTGTTAACTATGCCCGTTCAACACACTAACTATGTAAAAAGGAATGTATGGCCTTCGTTGATTAGGCCCAGAGTGAGGTTCCTAAGTAGCATTTGGATTTCAATATGAGTAATGGTACTTCCGGTTAGAGGTCACAAAAAATGGTAAAAAGTATGCAAACACATGTACCTACTATCACCCCAACAAATGGGTTGTCTCAACGCACCCATGTCTGAAATTCTGTATGTTGTGCCCATGCAATGCATTCTCACCATGGGTATAAAAGTGTGCATGATTGCCATCCACATTTTCGTTTGTATGATAACATTCACCATACAAAGTGTTATTACAACAGTGGTTTTGACCTCGAAACAGTGTTACTTGGTAGAAATGACTAACCGCCGAACATAAATTTAAGAATAGTGGAATCAATTCATGAATTTGTAACCGTTTTGATTTCAATTAATGCACTAATTAATACTTTATAATTATTGTCACCTGCGTGCTGGTCTATAGTAGCTGGGTGTCCACACAACTACTTGCTTGTACTAGTATATTGACTTAAATCCATGAATTTTTCAGAGGTACTGTGTGGATATGAAACATATGGAAGACCAAGTGCAACATTTGTTATAATTGTGTGTATGTAACAATACCCAAACATATCAATGTTTCCAAACATAATGGGGTTTTTTTTGGTATAAATATTAGGTAATAGTAATGGAGAAATATTAACCATGTGTTATTATATCTAAAATGTATGATTTAGATTTTAGATTTTGTTTCCCAGTCTTAAATGCATATAGCCCCCCCCCCCCCCCCCCCGGGTTGTCACGTGACTATATAAATAACCCACCTTTTCTTCCATCTCAGTAGTAATCAAGGTTACTTTTATTTATAATCCTTGGTAGACCTGGGGCTGCAAACATATTTGTGAAGTTGCCCGTGGGAATATGCCTTTAAGATTTGGAATCATGGAATTTACCATTAATCTGTCATCTTGTGTAAACCTGAATTACATTTTCAAATTGTAGGGAGAGGCCTTGATATATACATTTTGCCTGTTGACCAAACTCCCCAACCAACATTATAATTGGGAATAAATATTGTTTAAATGTTGATGTAGCAAAAGTGTCTCGAACTTCACGAACTTCTCAATAGGTGTAATAGTTATAGACTTCACTTTCGATCGATTAAATCATTACGAGACTATCAGTGACGCAGCCTGCATGAGACAGACGAGGAGGCGCTTGCCTCGTCTGGAATTTCCCCATATTTATTTTATTTTTCCCATGACACTGATATTTATTTTACAGGTCTAGGTTTGCCTTGGCGTTTTGTCCTCTCTGGCTACGCCGCAGACTATACTATGGCACATTGTGGTCAAAAATAGAAAGTAATAAATAATGAAACGAAAATAAAGTGGGGTCTTTGCGATGGACCTGACGTCATATTATAGAAAAACATAAAATATCATGGAATAACGCATGATGTCCAAACAGAGAGTGTGTATTAAAAGGTTACAATGACACAATAAATTAGAAACTTATAATCACGTCAGGCCATTACGTGTTGTTGGTAAATGATGCTTGCTTGGATATAGATATTCTGCGACTCCATTACTACAGAGTTTGATTATCTCAAAATACCAGAAGTATATATTATATATTTGCATTAGTCACATTGACAGTTGAACACTCACGTATATATATACAAAGTGTATATGTTGTTAAAATGTTAATATGTACAATAAAGCAGTTATGCATTCATATTCATATATGTATATATATGTGTATGTGTATATGTATATATATATGTATATGTATATGTATATGTATATGTATATGCAGGGCGTCTAGATTATGGTAGCCCCACTCCCATGGCTAGTGATATTCAATGTTGGGCTAGTAAATAACTACTATTGCCATGCCCGGTGGCTAGTGAAAAAAAAGGTCAAATGTTGCAGTTAAAGTCTGTTTTGTAAATATGAATATCCTTCCAGCACTCCAACCCCTCAATACTAGTGTTTAAAGTCCTATCTCCCTCTTTAAGTGACATACCTGATTATTACTATTATTTAGTAAAATTGTATTAACTTAAAGTAAAGTATAGATCTATCTATCTATCTATCTATCTATCAATATATATATATATATATATATATATATATATATATATATATATATATATACTCATCAAAAAAGTAGGGGAACTCTAATAAGAATTTACAATTGCCACAATTGTAAGGTATATTAGCTGTGGGGAATGGTTATATAATAATAGTGAATTAATTAGGCAAATAGTACAACCGGTAGTTCAGTATTACAGTATGTTTTATGACCACCAAAGATCTTGAAGGACGATTGGGGTAAGAGGTGAAACTGTATGATCAACAATATGAACAAGACTGACAGAATTAATGTTCCACAGTGATTAATGAACCTTCCTGGAAATTGTCAAAATCGAGAATGACACCCCACGCACGTCTACGGGGCAACTGCGTGATACATGTGCAAACTATGGAATGTGTTTCGGTGTGTTAATAAACAGACCTGAATGTTCTTTACTAGGATGTCTGTGGTCAAAACGTACGTTCGGTCTAATAGTTGATATTAACGTGTGTGTGTGTGTGTGTGTGTGTGTGTGTGTGTGTGTGTGTGTGTGTGTGTGTGTGTGTGTATGTATGTATGCATGTATGTATATATTACCCCAGAAGGCACCCATAACGTGGAAAATAATAATCATAATGCATTGGTCTAACGAAGAATACTATTGGATGATTTGACGGATGCAAACCAATGACCTTGTTGGTACTAACTATGACGTCATCACGATTTGGCAAACACACACAATTGCGTCATGTAGTTTAAAGAGTTTGCGTTTACGGCTGTGTCAAGGGGATTCTATAATTCCCGTAACTGAGTAAAACACGATTATCAAAATATCTCTCCTAACTGTATATCTATTAGATCTCTCTGTAACAGGCTGTTAACCCTAGTATGGCTCGTCTCTAGGTATGATCAGAGATACGATCTTATATAAAGTATATATTAATATAGCACGTAGTTCTCTAGAAACACAACAAAAACACAATACACTTTGGAATCTGTATTATCCTACGCTGACAAATGTACAGCCGTAGTAGTAAATTAATAACAGCAATAATAACAACCCAGAACTGATCACTTAATTAGTTAATCTCTAGGTGTCTAGTTACACAATATGCGAATCACTTCACCGTACACCACACCCACACGTGTGATAATTGAGAAACGCTTACAGGAGAAGTTAATTAATAAAGGAATTACAACTCCATTCCTAACTGGTTAATTTTTAATTAACCCTTACTACTCGTTCAGTAACGTGTGATAATTTAGGAACGCTTCTTGGGGAACTTAATTAATAAAGGAATTACAGCTCTATTCCTAACGGGTTAATTTTTAATTAACCCTTAACTACTCTTTCAGTAATCTGTAACACAAAATTAATACTGGTACCTATCACAATAAAGACAATAACCTACAGTTTACCTAGGGTCTTCTAGGATGACTGGCTAAGCTTTATATTACCAAATACTCATATAATGTTAGAACAAAAAGTCTACGATTTACTTCGTCAGATGACCGAAGACACTGTCTAAAGAATATTGGTATAATACAGTATTAAAATATTTAAAGTCACATCAATCACATCAAGGTTATACACAGAGCAGAAATGATATTTACCAAGTCCTAACGGACTACGTTCGTGATCCCCTCGAGCCGTCCTAATTCGTTCTCCTAGATATCTCTAAATTCTAGCTATTTATTATAAATCAGGATTTTGCCTGGGGATACAAGGCGGTACCTCACGTATCATCTCATATTCTACCTCGGTATATTTCTCTCTGATCGTCAGTCTGGCTGTCGCCAACCGCGAGCAATCTCCTGGCCATAAACAGCACTACCGGAGATATTACGTAACTACTAGCCACATGGCCTCCGCAGCTGGCTGAGGGTGTGTATTAGGCGTACCGATCGAGGACGGTCGCGCAGAAGTCTTACGTAACAAGTTGCCCATCTGGGCTACGGGCAATAAATTGCACACGGCCCTCTAACACAATTAAAATCGCCACAGGCGAAACAAATTTAAGAGAATGTACCGTCACACACCCCCACCTCAAAAAGGATATTTCCTCTACTCTAGGAATAGGGAAATATACTACATTAAAACAAAAAGGTGCGTTAACCGACGCATACGGACATTTATAACACATGTAATAATAAGGTGACTACCAGTAATCACACTGAGTCTCTGAGTCCCTGGTATACAAATAAAATATATATAAACAAAACAGAAATAAAGAATGTCAACACATTATCATAACGTTCAACTTCGGGACAGGGCATCAGCGATTACACTGGATGTGCCCTTGATATGTCCAATGGTAATTGGGAATTCCTGCAGAAGAAGACTCCATCTCAAAACTCTCTGGTTGGAGGCTTTCATTAGGATGGTCCAGTCCGTCTTCGTCTTCTGGGAACAGCACAGCTCCAGCACCCACGTCACTGGCACCCACAGCTAGCTTGAACGGCATTCGGTAGTCTCGTGCTGCCATCACGGGAGACGAGTAGCGCATCTGCTTAATACGGTCGAATGACTTCTCGCATTCACCTGACCAATGGAACTTCGTTTCCTTCCTTTTCAGCGTCGCACGTTTTCCAGGTTTTCTCCGATAGGCATGTTGTCGAATCGGTGTAGCGTTGGGTTCCAAGCGCACATCTTGGCTTAAGGTATTGGTAACCGTTGGAAGGTCCCGACAAATGGAAACATTGTCTTGTATCAATGTAGTCAGCTTTGCTCGTTGGGGGTTCAAGTCTGCTAGAATCTGGCCGTTGGCCAACTTGATCTCCGCAGTCTTGACGTCATCACAGGTAATTGAGTGTCTCTCAATTTGGACCGGTCTCTCTGGAACTATCGGCAGTCTGTCAAAATAACCTTTTAGCAAATTGATGTGACAATACCTACGTTTCCTAACCCTATCAGGAGTGTTTATCACATACCCTGTCTCATTAACCCGTTTGTGCACAACATAGGGCCCGAAATACCTGTTCTGCACAGAACCCCGTTTAATGGGAAGGTACAGCAGCACCTTATCCCCTGGTTTAAATTCCCGACTCCTAGCCTTCGTATCAAACACTGATTTTATTTTGCTCTGAGCATGGCCCAGTTGCTTCCTAGCTAGTTCGGTCGCCGGCAACCTCCTATCCCTAACTCTTTTATTCATCAATACTCTCTCAGTTAACAATGTAGTGCGAACTGCCAACAATTTTGGATCAGCCCCCTGCTCTAGAACTAACTCTTGTCTATTACAAGGTAAATCCCCTCTATCAAACACAACTGGTTCAATTCCCCTCTGCGGGAGATCAACAGGTTCCACCACATTTAATTCCTCAGTTGACTTGTCTACAATTTTACTGATAACCTCATCCACTCCAATTTCATGACTCACACACGTATCAGACAAATCACAAATATCCTCTGCGTCTTGTGCTAACCTACTGGTCATATCCCTAGTCATTACACACGCAGGATATTTAATCTCATCAACCTCACACTCTTCTATTGGTAACGTGCTGTCTTTAATTAACAGTTGGTCACATTTCGGCTGACAACACTGACTAGTCAAATCATTTCCCAACAAAATTCCTATGTTTTCAACAGGCAAGTCCTTCACAACACCCATAATGACTGGTCCCGTCACAAACTTCGAACACAAGAAAACCTTATGTAACCTGACAACCATATTTTCTCCAGTAACCGAGGTTAAGGCCAAACTACGTCCTATGTCTGAATTTTCAATACCAGCTAAACACTCTTGCGTTATCAGACTCTGACTACACCCGGTATCTCTATAGATTGATATTGCCTTAGGACACAACTCTTGTTTCACATCACAAACCATACCAGTGGACACATACGGGTTTACTTTCTCTGCCATGGGACTAACCATTAACTCTCTCGCTAACGGAGCTGACCTCACTAAACCGACCACTTGCGCATTATCGCGTTTCCTTTTAAAACAATCCCCGATAAGATGGTTATCATTTTTACAGTAACTGCAATGTGGACGAAAAGTTCGTGCATTGGCTGATAATGCAGGTCTATCCTTACTTTGCCCACCAGGTGCATTCCTTGCCTGACTAGCTGACCAACTAGATGACTCTCCCCGATAGTTACTTTCCCGGGGAAAACCTGGCTGAAATTTCTTCTTATCACCCTGTTGTAAAGAGGTACCCGGTACTGCCTGAGCTTTGTGTATTAACACGTAATCATCTGCCACTATGCCTGCCTCCTCTATCTTTTTGACATCACTATCCTCTAAATGAATACGTAAGCTAACTGGTAATCCATTTTTAATGTCCTGTAAGATCAACAACTCCCGTAACTCGGTATATGACTCTACCTGATGAGAAATCACCCATTTATCAAACATCCCTGCCTTCTTAGCCACAAACTCACTATAAGACTGACCCTGCGTTTTTCTCAACTCGCTATACCGTAAACGATAATCCTCAGGTCGTAATTCATAAGCCCTCAACACTGCAGCCTTAACTAAGTCGTACTGACTTGCTCGCTCATCACTCATTGAATTATAAGCTATACTAGCCTTCCCCTTAAACTTAGACACGGCTAACAATGTCCACTTAGGCTCCGGCCAATTTAGCTGCTTAGCGGCCCGTTCAAAAAGTTGAAAGAACATATCTACCTCCTCGTCATCAAATACCGGCACTGATCTATAAGCCTCCGACATGTTAAACCCATTTCCGGCTTCTCGTCTAACTTCTTCAGTATTCAACTTTAACTCATGTTCCACTTTTAATTTTTCTAACTGGAATTCTCTATCTCTATGTCTATCTTCTCTATCTCTCTCTTCTCTTTCTCTCTCTCTCTCTTCTCTCTCTCTCCCTTTCTCTATCCCTCTCTCTATCTTCCCTATCTAATGCACGTTCTTCTCTTTCGTACTCAAGTCTTTTAAAAGCTAATTGTTGTTCCACACTTAACTCATTTATCTCTATCTCTGGAACAATCTCACTGTCTTCCATAACAGGACTATCACCAAAAACTTCCTGGATAATAATTGTCCTTATATCTCCTAAGGTTTTAGCTGATGTTAAATCAATTTCTCGCTCACCCGCGATTTCAACTAACTCGGCTTTACGTGCTCGCTTAATCTCCACTACACTGAGCGTAGGCCTATCCAGCAAATTCTTATTCATGTTTAGATATGACACACTTATTATTAATTAATTTTCTAGTGAACAACGTGCTACTTCTGGTAAATTTGTAAAAATACTTTATAAAGCCCCCATTTACAAACAATACTTTTTAAAAATATGCATGTCCCGTTTCAGATCCGGGACGAGCGCCCCAATTTTCTACTCCTGTCACGGGGATTCTATAATTCCCGTAACTGAGTAAAACACGATTATCAAAATATCTCTCCTAACTGTATATCTATTAGATCTCTCTGTAACAGGCTGTTAACCCTAGTATGGCTCGTCTCTAGGTATGATCAGAGATACGATCTTATATAAAGTATATATTTATATAGCACGTAGTTCTCTAGAAACACAACAAAAACACAATACACTTTGGAATCTGTATTAACCTACGCTGACAAATGTACAGCCGTAGTAGTAAATTAATAACAGCAATAATAACAACCCAGAACTGATCACTTAATTAGTTAATCTCTAGGTGTCTAGTTACACAATATGCGAATCACTTCACCGTACACCACACCCACACGTGTGATAATTGAGAAACGCTTACAGGAGAAGTTAATTAATAAAGGAATTACAACTCCATTCCTAACTGGTTAATTTTTAATTAACCCTTACTACTCGTTCAGTAACGTGTGATAATTTAGGAACGCTTCTTGGGGAACTTAATTAATAAAGGAATTACAGCTCTATTCCTAACGGGTTAATTTTTAATTAACCCTTAACTACTCTTTCAGTAATCTGTAACACAAAATTAATACTGGTACCTATCACAATAAAGACAATAACCTACAGTTTACCTAGGGTCTTCTAGGATGACTGGCTAGCTTTATATTACCAAATACTCATATAATGTTAGAACAAAAAGTCTACGATTTACTTCGTCAGATGACCGAAGACACTGTCTAAAGAATATTGGTATAATACAGTATTAAAATATTTAAAGTCACATCAATCACATCAAGGTTATACACAGAGCAGAAATGATATTTACCAAGTCCTAACGGACTACGTTCGTGATCCCCTCGAGCCGTCCTAATTCGTTCTCCTAGATATCTCTAAATTCTAGCTATTTATTATAAATCAGGATTTTGCCTGGGGATACAAGGCGGTACCTCACGTATCATCTCATATTCTACCTTGATATATTTCTCTCTGATCGTCAGTCTGGCTATCGCCAACCGCGAGCAATCTCCTGGCCATAAACAGCACTACCGGAGATATTACGTAACTACTAGCCACATGGCCTCCGCAGCTGGCTGAGGGTGTGTATTAGGCGTACCGATCGAGGACGGTCGCGCAGAAGTCTTACGTAACAAGTTGCCCATCTGGGCTACGGGCAATAAACTGCACACGGCCCTCTAACACAATTAAAATCGCCACAGGCGAAACAAATTTAAGAGAATGTACCGTCACAGGCTGTCTGTTTTTGGTGATACATTTATAACAAAATGTCATTTTAATGCAATTGATTATAGATTTCTTACCAGAATAAAGATAACGTTTGCTTTTGAAAATTATCTATGAACGTGATTAAATAACAAATTATAGCAATACCCAGAACAGTGCGTAAAGTGTTTTGTATCATGTCTATACATGTACGTGCATGTGTGTCGAAAATAAAGGTTTTTAGAGAAAAAATAGCTCAGGTAATAAATAGAATAATAAATATATATCAATGCATCAGTTCAAAATTCTAGAAATACTAAACAATAATGAAACAAATATCAAGACTGTTTCATAGTATTTGAACAAAAATATTCCTAATAACTGCTTTATTATACATATAAAAATAGTAATTTTACATCTGTTATAAGAATTGTATATTATACGTGAGTGTTCAGCTGTCAATGTGACTAATGTAAATATATATATACTTGTGGTATTTTGAGATAATCAAACTCTGTAGTAATGGAGTCATGGAATATCTATATCCAAGCAAGCATCATTTACCAACAACACGTAATGGCCTGCCGTGATTATAAGTTTCTAATTTATTGTGTCATTGTAATCTTTTAATAGAGACTCTCTGTTTAGACATCATACGTTATTCCATGATATTTTATGTTTTTCTATAATATGACGTCAGGCCCATTACAAAGACTCCACTTTGGTTTCGTTTCACTATTTACTACTTTCTATTTTTGACCACAATTTGTCATAACATAGTCTCGTAATGATTTAATCGATGGAAAGGGAAGTGTATAACTATTACACCTATTGAGAAGTTAGTGCAGTTCGTGACATTTTCGTTACATCAACATTTAATGTATTCTAGGAAAGAGACAGAAACAGTAAATATACATGACATTTATTTTCATGCTTATATCCAATTAAAGAGACATTCCTGAGTTTCTTGCAATTTTAAAGATGTTATCGACTAACAGTGACTTTTTAACGATTGTAATTACATATCAAATATATTTTTCTGCATAAAATATTAGTGGCTGTATATTAAACTTGTTTCTGATCGTTGTAATATTTGTACTAGGTTACATTTCATTTTAGTTCCTAAACATTATTTTTTCGTACGTACCAAATTATTTGAAGACAAAATCCAGTTTGGGCTTCTTACAAATATTAAGATGAACAGAAACACGCTGAATATACAGACACTGATATTCTAAACAACAAAATATATTTAATTTATAACTTTAATCGTAGAAATATTTTATTAGTCGGAAACATCTTACAATGCAGCAAACTCAGGAATGTTCCTTTAAGATTCAAGCAGTTAAGGCTGTTCAGGACAGAGGGTTAGTTGTTAGTGGTTAGTGAGAGAGAAAAAGGTGTAGTGGTCTTACACCTAACCCACTGAAGTCGTTAAAACTCGCTATGGGTGGGAACCGGTACCGGGCTGTGAACCCATTGCCTACCAGCTTGATATCCGAATGCATAATCACGACACCACCGAGCACTGGCTGGAACGAGAAATAGACGGAAATCGATCCCTGACCGACCGCGCATTATGCCAGCGCTTTACCACTGGGCTACAACCCACACTCATGATCAGTAAATACCCAGTCAACTCTCAACATCAGATTTAAACCACGTCGGCAAGAGTAGTTATTTGTTTGGGCATATATTAAACATGTACTATAAAAGCACTGATTTAGGCTTAGATGACTAAGCATTGTGTTACTGAGTGCTTGCTTTTTGAATGTAGTGCTGAAAAAGACACCGATGATGAGTTACCAACTCGATTGAAAGGATCAGTTATTTTTTACATGAGAAACGTGATCTGAAGCAAAAAGAAATTAAGGGAGACAAACCAAAAAAACCCCATCACGTTTAAGCTTCCATTTTAAGACGTTTTATGTAGTTTTGTGGTTGCATATTAGATGCAAATTGATGATGTCTTACAATGCAAACTCATCAATGAAGACACACACACACACACACACACACACACACACACACACACACACACACACATTTTGTAAACAGTAGAAGCAACTTTAATTCCAGTCAGCCATTATGCGATATTCAAATGACGTAAGAATATGTGGCTCGGCTTCTTTTTTTTAATGGAAATGACATCAAACGTCAGTGACGTCATTTTGGATGTCCTTACATAAAAATTAACTAGTGCTCAACGTGTGTTGTTTCTGAACGCTGGACAGCTTTCAGTGTAAAGATGCTATTGAAATGTTTTCGTTTGATGACTATGAATGAACATGTCAGTTATGGAGTGTCACCGTGGATCCATTCAGCTGATTGTTTTTCTCGTTCCAACCAGTGCACCACGACTGGTCAAAGGCGGTGTTTTCATGTCTGGGAATTTAAAAAAAGTGAGATAGGGGTATTACTTTTTGACGGTGGCGACGGCGACGGCGTCAACATTTAAGGTCTCACTACACAGATGTCATCTGCCATTGACATCCATGTCAAATTGCCCAACTTCAAATGAACATACAACATTGCGAACACACATTATATAAGAATTTATTTTCACTCCAAAATTGAGAACATTTCCGTCTCCGTTTTTTTGTTTTTGTTGCTATATGACCGCATCTGGCTGTAGTACCGGTCCGAAAGGGTGGTTCTATAACCGATTCGCCCCGGCTGTCTTTTGCGCTATACACCCATGTCCCAAAAAGTCAATGTATAATATTACAAAACAACATAGACAAAATACAGCCAGAAGGTTTACCATTAAACATACATATTGTTTTAATTCTTCCCCAATTCCTAGAAGTGAATATGTGAACCATAACATGTGTCATAAATTAAGAATTATAGTGGACCGTCATCAATGAACTCTCACCCGGATGTGAATGGTGTATTGAGATCTATGTTTAACTTCAACGTCGGTTGACCTCTGTGGTATTTCAATTGGTTTGAAGTTTCTTGTTACTTTCGTAATAAATTATTTTAAAAAACTGTTTGTGGCGTGGGCAATTTTTAGTAAGCTTCCATCAGATAACGTTTCAAGCATGCCTGTCGTGGACACAACCTCTCACTTTGGTTAACATCTAATTATTTTTGCATGTTAGTTACTAAGCGAGTCAAAACGACTACTCTCTAAATATAGAAGTTTTGTGGTCGAATCATTATTGTGTTAATGTTGGGGTTTTTTTTGTGGGTTTTTTTTTGGGGGGGGGGGGGGGGGTTTACAGAATATATTGGCACAGAAATTATAATGAAGGAAATGTTTTATTTGACGTCGCACTCAACACATTTTATTTACGATTATATGGCGTCGGGGTAAATTATAATGAAATGCATAAAAATTAATGTGCTCAACACTTTCACTTGGATTCCGCAATTTTGCTACTAAATAACAAAGCAGCGGGTTTCTTCTCTAAGATTATAAGTCACAATTACCAAATATTTGACATCCAATAGGCGATGATTAGTAAATCAATCTGCTCTAATGGTGTCGTTAAAAAAAACTTTTATAAAGAGTTAAATGATTAACAAAATTATTTTCTTTCATTCTTTCTTTCTTTCTGGGGTTTTTTTTTTTTTTGAAGGAGGCATAAATGAAATATGAGGTATGTAGAGCTATATACTTTGAATAAATAAATACAATACTGTTTTTATTATTATTATTTTTATTTAATTTTTTTAATTATATTTCTTAAAACGTTGAATGCAATTCTTAAAGGGACATTCCTGAGTTTACTGCAATTTTTAAGATGATATCGACTAACAGAGACTTTATAACGATTGTAATTAAATATCAAATATATTTTTCTGCATAAAATATTAGTGGCTGTATTTTAAACATGTTTCTGATCGTTCTAATATTTGTACTGGGTTAAATTTCGGTTTATTTTCGAGAAAATAAAAAACATTTCGTACGTACGAAATTATTTGAAGACGAAATCCAGTTTGGGCTTCTTACAAATATTAAGACGACCAGAAACACATTGAATATACAGACACTGATATTCTAGACAAGAAAATATATTTAATATGTAAGTTTAATCGTAGAAATATTTTATTAGTCGGAAACATCTTACAATGCAGCAAACTTGAGAATGTCCCTTTAAAAACCACGACTTTAAAAACAATCTGATTGTAAGCCCTCAAAATATAATCAGATTAAAAAAAAAAATCACGAACCTTTGAGACCTTCACTTTAAAGGGGCAGGACGTAACCCAGTGGTAAGGCGCTCGCTTAATGTGCGATCGGTTTAGGATCGATCCCCGTCGGTGGCCCCATTGGGCTATTTCTCGTTGAACTGGTGTAACAAAGGCTGTGGTATGTACTATGCTGTCTGTGGGATGGTACATATAAAAGATCCCTTGCTGCTAATCGAAAATAGTAGCCCATGAAGTAGCGACAGCGGGTTTCCTCTCTATATATCTGTGTGGTCCTTAACCATAAGTCTGACGCCATATAACCGTAAATAAAATGTGTTGAGTGCGTCGTTAAATAAAACATTTTCTTCATTTCTTCACTTTAAAATACTAACCGAATTCAGTTTTCAAATATTGTTCATGTTATTCTTTGAACATAATACTCTACACTGAAAAAATATACCCTTTATAAGAAAATCTCGATATCCTATTCCCGTATCTAGGTAAACTGATAAGTTACGAACGTGATAAAAACATCCATTTAATTTTACACACGAAAGCTTTTTTTCTTTTCTTTCTCTCTTTTTTTTTTTTTTTTTTTTTTTTTTTTTTTTTTTTTTTACACACAAAACTTGATCCGACGAATTGTTTTTTTAAAAAGTCTATTTTTGATGACACTTAAAAAAAGGAAATGATTTTTCGGTATAATTAACAATCCCTTTTACGGAAGCGTCAATATTAGGCGTGGAATGGTAATGCCAACCACCCATATACCCCCCCCCCCCCCCCCCACACCCACCCCCCCACACACACCTATAAACAGTGAGATTTAAAGCTTGTTTTGTTCAACGACAACACTAGAGTACATTGATTTATTAATCATCGGCTATTGAATGTCAAACATTTGGCAATTTCGACATATAGTTTTAGAGAGGAAACCCGCTAAATTTTTCTGTTAGTAGCAAGGGATCTTTTATATGTACCATCCAACATACATGATAACATATACCACGGCTTTTGATATACCAGTCGGGGTGCATTGGATGGAACAAGAAATAGAAACAGGAAGATAGAAGAAACTGTGTTTTGTTTGACGACTAGATTACTTTGATCAATTAATCATCAGCTTTTGGATGTCAAACAAATGACAGCAAGAGAGTTTTGTACCTATTTCTCAACAGACAGGACAGCACATACCACGGCCTTTGGTAAACCAGTCGCGGAACGCTGGTTTGGACGAAAAACAACAACAACAACAAACCCCCATGTAACCAGATATTGTGTCCACCGATAGTATTCGATCATTCGACCCAAGCACTTCAGGCGAGAGCTGAACCTATTTAGTTCGATCCTGACCCTTTCAGTAGAAATAGTTACAGGCTGGAAGGATCTGGTTCGAACCCCGGTACAAGCTGCCAGTCAGAGTGAGTGAACAGCTCGGTGATAGTAAAGGCTGGACGTAGCCCAGTGGTAGAGCGCTCGTCTGATGTCCGGTCGGTGTGGGATCGATCCCCTTCAGTGGTCCCATTGGGCTATTTCTCGTTCCAGCTCGTACACCGTGATTGGTTTATCAAAGGCCGTGGTATGTGCTATTCTGTCTGTATGATAATTAATATAAAAGATCCCTTACTGCCAATTGAAAAGAAAAGAGTAGCCCATGGAGTGGCCTCAGCGTTTTTTCTTTCTTTTCTCTCATTAGCAAGGATCGGTGTGATCCTTATTAACAATAAGTCCGACGCCATATAACCGTGATTAAAATGTGTTGAGTGCGTCGATAAATACGACTTTTCTTTGTTCCTTTTTCTTTCTTTCTTTCTTTCAGTGATAAGAACTCCTCTGACTTAAAAATCTCACCTTACATAATATACTGATTCGGTAACAATAGAAATAATTTGTCATCAGATTAATCTAGTTTTCAATCTAAGTCAGCCATTTTTGTTCTTGCTAGATAATATTGATATTACTCGTGTGTGACATAGGCCAATGGATTACCGGTAGTCTGGTTAAAGGGACATTCCTGAGTTTGCTGCATTGTAAGACGTTTCCTACTAATAAAATATTTCTACGATTAAACTTACATATTAAATATATTTTCTTGTTTAGAATATCAGTGTCTGTATATTCAATGTGTTTCTGGTCGTCTTAATATTTGTAAGAAGCCGAAATTGGATTTCGTCTTCAAATAATTTAGTACGTACGAAAAAAACATATTTTAGGAAATAAAATTTAATTTAACCTAATACAAATATTAGAACGATCAGAAACACGTTTAATATACAGCCACTAATGTTTTTTTGCAGAAAAATATATTTGATATGTAATTACAATCGTTCAAAAGTCTCTGTTGGTCGATAACATCTTAAAAATGGCAGAAAACTCAGGAATGTCCCTTTAAACAGCGTAATTGTCGTTTAACGTTTAAAATAGAATATATAGAGGCTATTTCATGGGGGTTTTCGAATACTATTTTTATATCAACGAGTGATGTGTGAAAACCATATTTTCGAGAAAAAAACCCCACCATGAAATAGTCTGTTTATTATATACATCTTTCCTAATTTTTGACAATATCTGTCGCGTTTTGTTAATATCTTTCGTTTATCCTATCGAAAACACGTAACGCCATGATATATTTCTTCCTATGGAACTTTTCCAGAAAATGTACTTGACCATAGACTTTTTAAAAGAAATTTGAATAAAAATTGTCTTTATTTAAATATTTATTTAATAATACTGCTGTGCAAAAATACCTGATAAAGCGATCCTCGAAAAATCCTCACAAAAACAAAACGAATCGGACGCCGTTAAATTCTTACACTTATACTCGATGACACTACATTGTGTCATCATTATTTAGCTTTGTATTCAATTACGTTTTAAATATTTTATCGTAATTGCACTTCGTATCCTTTTATTTTTTTTTATAGGTACACTTGTTTAAATTACATTTTATTGTTTTTCAAATACGATCAGATGCATTGGTAATCATCAAACTTAAATACGAAGAAACGAGACAAAAGGAGATAATTTAATCATGCACTTTTACAAAAAAGTAAATACGATTTCTATATTTTCACTGTAGCTAAAATACACTGAAATACGATATTTTCACTGGATATCACTTTTATGGTTTCCGTAGATCTATGTATTTCATTACAATGTATAAAATAAATACTTTATTTTCATTAGTCCCAACGGTCTATGATTGTGCGCGAGCCATTACACATATAGAGACACACAACTGACATACGTCATTTGACAGCGGGTGGGATTTAGCTCAGTCGGTTGAGTGCTCGCTTGAGGTGCTTGTGTCGCAGGATCGAACCACCTCGGTGGATCCATTCAGTTGAATGGGTCTTTTTCTCCTTCCAGCCAGTGTACTACAACTGGACAAAGGCCGTGGTATGTGTTTTCCTGTCTATGAGAAAGTGCATATAAAAGATCCCTTGCTGCATTAGAAGAAATGTAGCGGGTTTCCTCTGATGACTACCAGTCAGAATTACCAAATGTTTGACATCTATTAGCCGATGATTAAATTGTCAATGTGCTCCAGTTAAACAAAACAAACTTTAAATTTACGTTTTACGTCAATTGACATAAGGATACACATAAGTGCTCCTTTATGACTGGCTAACATACATGAAATATAGTTCTGTATATATATATATATATATATATATATATATATATATATATATATATATATATATATATATATCTTACATTTTCAGTGCAATCAATGTGATATTTTAAGATCACATACTTTAAAGGGACATTCCTGAGTTTGCTGCATTGTAAGATGTTTTCGACTAATAAAATAGTTCTACGATTAAACTTACATATTAAATATATTTTCTTGTTTCAGATATCAGTGTCTGTATATTCAATGTGTTTCTGGTCGTCTTAATATTTGTAAGAAGCCCAAACTGGATTTTGTCTTCAAATAATTTCGTACGTACGAAAAGATTTAATTTTTTAAAATAAAATGAAATTTAACCTAGTACAAATATTAGAACGATTAGAAACACGTTTAATATACAGCCACTAATATTTTATGCAGGAAAATATATTTGATATATAAATACAATCGTTAAAAAGTATTTGTTAGAAGATAACATCATAAAAAGTGCAGCAAACTCAGGAATGTCCCTTTAAGAATTTGATAACTTTGCAAATTAGATGTAAATTAATCGAGGTCACGGCACTAGGTTTATTGACATTTAAGCAAATGTACTTGTGTGACACTCCATAACTGACGTATGCATTCATAGTCATCGAATAAAAACATTTCAATTGTAGTTTGACACTGAAAGCTGTCCAGCGTTCAGAAAAAAACGAAAAAAAAAAAAACCCACACCGTTAAGCCCTAGTTTGTTTTGATGTAAGGACATTCGAGTTTGACGTCATTTCCATTCAAAAATACACCGCGCCACATTCTTACGTCATTTGAATATCTAGTATTGGCGGACTGGCATTAAAGTTGCGTGTACAGTTTACAAAAACACGTTGTATTAAGCTTGAGATTATATGATAAAGAGATTATTACCCTCGTGTATTTCGGTATCGTCAATATAATATATTAGGAATAAAAATAATGTATTATGCTCGACAGAAGCTCGCATAATACCATTTTTATTCCTAATATATGATATTGACGATACCCCAAAACACTCTGGTAATACTGGGTGAAACGTTTGGAAACAAGGAATTTAATTTTGAAAGTACCATACTAATTATGATGATATATTCGACGTTAAGGAGTAGTTCTAATTGGTTTTATGGTATACCATATCAACAATTTACCTTTATTACTAGGATTTGCTTATGTTTCGTATAATCAGCATGTCAATAATACTAAATTATTTTCAAAAAGTGTTCAAATGCATTTAACTGTTAACTTTATTCATGAAAGTAAAAATAGAAGTTTATTTTGTTTAACGACACCAATGGAACGCATTGATTTATTAATTTCTGCCTGTGGGAAGCGCAACTAAAAGATCCCTTGCTGCCTGTCGTAAAAAGAGTAGCCTATGTGGCGACAGCGGGTTTCCTCTAAAAACAGTGTCAGAATGACCATATGTTTGACGTCCAATAGCCGATGATAAGATAAAAAAATCAATGTGCTCTAGCGGCGTCGTTAAATAAAAAACAAACTTTACTTTTTTTTATTTATTAATCATCGGCTATTAGATGTCAGACATGTGGTAATTTTGACATACATATTATATAGTCTTAGAGAGGAAAAGTTTAAAGTTCGTTTTTTTTTTAATGACACCACTAGAGCAGATTGATTTACTAATCATCGCCTATTGGATGCCAAACAGAGGAAACCCGCTACATTTTTCCTTTTAGAAGGAAGCGATCTTTTATATGTACCATCCCACAGACATGATAGTACATACCACGGCCTTTGATATACCAGTCTGGATCAAACGCCAAGAGTACTCGGGCTACATGCACTAAGATAAACATTTATTTTTCATTCAACTTATTTTCGTGATTATATCCAATTAAGGTTCAAGTACGCTGTCCTGGACACACACACACACACACACACACACACACACACACACACACACACCAGCTATCTGGGCTGTCTGTCCAGGACAGTGAGTTAGTTGTTAGTTGTTATTGAGGGTGTAGTGGCCATACACCTACCCACTGAGTCGTTAAAACTCGCTCTGGGTGGGAGGCGGTACTGGGTTGCGAACCCAGTACCTACCAGCCTTATGTCCGATATAGCTTAACCACGACGCCACCGAGGCCGGTGAACATTTATGGATGCGAACGATCCCGATATTTAATTCCTCGGGATTTCGTAGTTCTCTACAAGAGTCCACTAAACTCAACACAAAATAATCAGGTGCTGTGCGGAATTAGCATTGTTTACTTGGAATATTCTATCTCATATGTCGTGAAAGACAACTAAGAATGAACGGAAAGTTCGAACCCGCGCAGGTGTGATGAACACACCGATCAAAACGCTAATTAGACAAGTGACGCACAGGTCAGGGCCGAGTGCAACATCATTAAATAACGGTTCAATGGAGAGGAAGGTGCAAGGCCATGACAATGACTTGTTATTACAATGACTTGTTAGTACAATGGTCTCTCACTTATTAACTTCTACCAACTAATAATTAGCACATGGTTTAAGGATCCTAAATGTTCAAGTATCAGGGCGGGATGTAGACCGGTCTAGGATCGATCCCTGTCGGTGGGCTGCGTGTGAATGTCAGTAGTTTAAATTGCAGTTGACAAAATTGGATTTCATTGGTGACGGGTGTGTTTAATTAAAATATAATGATTTTAAATTATAATTATAATTATAATTATAATAAGACTGTAACAGGACTAACGTGCAATCTCCGCAAGTCTGGTTTGGTATATAAACTGTCAATTCAGAACGTTTCATCTGCAAACCCACCATTGCAGATATTCCGCAGTGTTGGATTCATTTATTTTTAACATACGAATTCCTCTACTACTATCATATAGATTAGAGCAACCGCTGTCAGAGAACATACACCTTTTAAATAACACTTAACTTGACAGAAAAGCAAATAGATGAGAAAGAAAGAAAAAAACACATAAATAACATTTTACCTATATCCACAGACAGTTAAAGTTTGTTTTCGTTAACGACACCACTAGACCACATTGATTTATTCGTAAGTTGATAATTCTGACATAATATATCGTCTTAGAAGAAATGTTTATCGACATCCCAGCAAAAAAAATACATCGGCTAATGGGTGTATTTATTTTGAAGAGGAAACCCGCTACATTTTGGTTTCCATTAGCAGCATGAAATTTTTCACATAAAAAAGGATGGAAGGAAATGTTTTATTTAACGACGCACTCATCTTATTTTATTTACGGTTATATGACGTCAGACATATGGTTAAGGACCACACATATATTGAGAGAGGAGGAAACCCGCTGTCGCCACTTCATGGGCTACTCTTTTCGATTATCAGCAACATTAGAACATATTGGTTAATTAACCATTGCGTATTCAGTATTAAATAATTGATAATTTTGATGCATTGTCTTTTGAGGAAAATTCGCTAAATGTCCTCCCATTAGTAACGTGGGGAGTGTTGAAATACACTTCCCCACAATCAAGGTTTGCACATATCATGGTTTTTGATAGTCCAGTCTTGCAGCACTGGTTACAGACACCCCCCCCCCACCCCCCACCCCCCCCCACCCCCATCCCCACATATGCACAGTGAATGTTTCACTAGGTGAATGGGATGGTAATTATCTGTGTGCCTTATCTTACTAGCATAAACTATATAATAACTAGTTTCTTTATTTATTTTATTTCAACTTATTTTCCAATTAAGGTTCAAGAACGCTGTCCTGGGCACACACGTCAGCTATTTGGGCTGTCTGTCCATGGCAGTGGGCTAGTTGTTAGCTGTTAGCGGTTACTGAGAGAGACAAATGTATAGCGGTCGTGAACCTACCCATGGAGTCGTTAAAACTCGCTCTGGGTGGGAGCCGGTATCAAGCTGCGAACCCAGTGCCTACCAGCCTTATGTCCGGAGGCTTAACCACGACACCACCGAGTCCGGTATTATTTTCTTCATTAGCATGGCATTTGTATCCGTTTAGTAGTCAACATAATATACATTAGTTTAATTGTTTTAAATTTCACATTACGTACACAATGGAGACAAAACTGACTTAAATCTACTTAAACATGTATTGTCCAGCCAGTGCACCACAACGTTTATATCAAAGGCCGTGGTATGTGCTATCCTGTCTGTGGGATGGTGCATATAAAAGATAACCTTGCTGCTAATGAAAAAATTTAGTGGGTTTCCTCTCTATGACTGTGTCAAAATGACCATATGTTTGACATCCAGTAGCCGATGATTAAAATCAATGTGATCTAGTGGTGTCGTTAAAGAAAACAAACTTTTTTTAAAATGTATTGTGTAGCACGATATTTCCTTGGATATTTCTTTCCAAGTGATTTCCTCCAATCAACCCCAGCGCCGAACATAAATTTCCCAAGAGCATAATATGCATGCTCGTTAATGTAGCCTATTATTTTCCATCTATTATTTTTAATTAGCCGGGCCCAGTTTTATGAAACGATCTTAGCGCTGAGATAACTTTAAGCGTGTACGGTAGTCAAGCACTTAAGGTGATCTTAGCGCTATGATCGATTCGTAAAACGGGGCCCAGAGGAAGAGACTTGTTTGAGTTCAGAGATAATTGTCGCAGAATTCATTTATTGCACCATACATGCTAAGATAGCATTTGTACAATAACTAGTGTCTTTGTTATCTATTAAATTGATTGCTATCAAGTGTTGTCATTGTGGTTCCTGATCGCACGTAAATGACATTGGTTTAATAACAAAAGGCTATGCTCGTAGTTCCGGTCAGTATTCTTGTTACAAAGTTTACAATGCTACCGGTAAAGTTCAAGGCCGCCTGTTCCACCAGGCACGGCGGAGCAGGGGGTGGTGTGTGTGGGGTTGGGGGTGGGGGTCGCTGCTCTAGTTCCTCCAATAATTCTGAATAGAAAATATTACCAGTAATAAATCTTAAGGCAGAGATGAACTGAATTTGACTTGTAGAATGCAGGAAATTGCATTTCAGGACATCTAGTGTGCAAAATGTTAGGGGAGCATACCCAGCAATGCCCTAGAAACTGTTCTTTACGCCCTTGATCTCAGTCAGCCAATTTCCCCCTCCCCCCAAATGTGGACTTGCTTCCGCCGTGCCTGTCCACACATCGGAAATGAATGGCATCTGGCATTGTCAACAGATGTAATATTAGACATTTCATTGTCCATCTCAGGTTATTATCCAGTAGCAAAACAATAGGGCAATACTCCCCAACGCCCTCTTAGTTTTCACCACCTTATCATACATTGGCCAGACGCCCAATAACACGACTCGCTGTCAGTGGCGGTGACTCCCCACACTGCGCCTGCCCCTCAATATAAAATCTTGACTACGCTAAAAAAAAAAAAAAGGTTTCAACGAGAGCGTCTAGACTGGATGCGTGCGTCTGCTGACCTAATTAAAATATTTACATTGTTTAAAATTTTATGAATTGATAACAGAGACCAGAAATGTTAATATAGGCCTAAGTGGTCATTTGTTATTCTACCTAGCATATTGACTGAACTACAGACATTTTAGTTATCCCTACCGGTAATTCCTTCATGGCGCACATTTCAATACTGTTATTAAAAACATTAAAAAAAAAAAAAAAAAAAAAAAAAAAAAAATCGAAATAGATTTGGCAACTCAGAAACCCCATTTCATATATATATCAGGGTATTCAGACCTTTTGGACCTTTTGGGTTACCACTGGGCTACGTCTACGTATCATATGCAATGTTCAGTCTATAAATATGAGAGTTCTCTTGTTATAATAAGAGCGAGGCGTAACTATGAGTTCGTTAACACTGTAGACGTCGTTGTATTTAGCATTAGTGACTGTCCTAATATGTTTAGGCGAGATTTCATTTCATTTCAACTTACTTTTTGGTGCTTATAATCGAATTAAGGTTCAAGCACGTTGTCCTGGGCACACACCTCAGTTATCTCGGATATGTCTGTCCAGGATATCTGTGGATATAAGCACGAAAATAAGTTGAAAAGAAAATGAAAAGAAAAGAGCATTTAATCCATTATCCTAATTGGTTCTGTTACATCTGACATGACGTATCACTGACGTCATTCTCAGCTGATAGTTCTTCAATAATAATAAATAGCTTGAAAGAGACAACATATAGTGTTCATAATCGTAGACCCAAATGACAGTTCCCTGAAGGAAATGTATAGTCGATAACACAATTATTTATTTTATTAAAACCCATAAAGCTCTTCCCAAAATGTGCTTCATTCACATCCCAGTCCCCTGTGGCAGTGACAAGGCTTGAATTACTATCGCTGAATTAGTATCAAGCCTGCTCACGCCGTCGCTTCAACGTGCAATTCATAGTCAGTGGTTGCAATACACCAAATAAATTCTCATTGGTTATAATGTTAACATTAACAAACACATCAAAAAAATAAAAATAAAATAATAACAACATACTACTACTACTACTGCTACTGCTGCTGCTGCTGCTGCTGCTGCTGCTGCTGCTGCTGCTGCTGCTGCTGCTGCTGATGCTGCTACTGCTGCTGCTGCTGCTACTACTACTACTACTACTAGTATGAACCTATCCAGGAAGTTAAAATACATAGCATGTCGGAACTTACATTTAATATTAAAAAAAAAAAAAAAAAAAGGTGTTGTGTTTGAGATACTGGAATGATATTTATTAGAAAATAAAAACCCTCATGTGGCATAACACAGGAGTTCTAAGTTCACTCTAAATTATTGCACCGCTGTATCAATACTATTTTTTCTATCCAGTGTAATTTTCATAAGGCTGGTAGGCACTGGGTTCGCAGCCTGGTACCGTCTCCCACCCAGAGCGAGATTTAACGACTCAGTGGGTAGGTGTGAGACCACTACATCATCTGTTCTCTCAGTAACCACTAACTCACTAACCGCTAACAACTAACCCACTATCCTGAACAGTGTGCTTGAACCTTAATTGGATATAAGCACGAAAATAAGTTGAAATGAAATGAAATGCATAAAACTACGAATTAAATAAGGTGTATTTTCATTTATTGACCCATTCTTTACTTTTCTACATATTAGACTGGACTATAAAAAGTCGTGGTAAGTTCTGTCCTGTCCTTTGGGAAAGTGGATATGACAATATCCCCTGCTTCTAATGAAAATATCAGTCGTCAGTAGTATATGTATTATATCTCACTCTATAGGTAGCACTAAACCAAATACTAGTAACACCAGGCTGGGTCAAAGTTTGAGGTGCACCTAACTTTTGATAGAGCAATTAATACCACCAATCCTGTCATTGGTAATAAATGTGAATGTGTTTGTTGTAAGAAAATTAGTTTCATCTGAGCAAAATTGTTTTAGCAATTTTATTTCATCTAGTACCACTGTGTCAAGTAGCCTTGTGTATGGGGTACCTGTTAAAAAAGTACTCAAATTTTGTGCGAAACTAGGGGTGTTGTAAAAAAAATGGTTACTAGTATATCAAACATGAGCCTTGAGTTAATACTTTGAGGTAGGGGTTGTAGTACTGATATTTATGGGTCATAGTTTCGATGATATATTGCATATAGTGTTTTTTTAAAACAAAAACGTTAACATGGTCGCCTATTGGATTTTAGTTGGTATAGTACAACCTCTAGACCAATGACAAGAGCCACAGAAATGGGAGGGGGCGCGATGGACCCACCCTTCCCTATTATTTTTCCCAGAACGCTGGAAATGCAGCTGAGGCAAATTTATTAATTAATCATCCGCTATTGTATGTGAAACTTTTGGTCATTTCGGCTCGTAGGACTTAGAGGAAGTCCGTTACATTTTCCCATACGGTCTCACTACACAGATGTCACCTGCCATTGAAACCCATGCTAAACAGCCCAACTTCAAATGAAGATTGTCAACAGAATGGGTTCTCGTTGGCACTAACATCATACACCACTGCGAACGTACATTATATAAGCATTTACTTTCACTCCAAAATTGAGAACATTTCCGTCTCAGTCTTTTTTCTATATGACCGCATCTTGCTGTAGTACCGGTCCAAACAGGTTGTACATTAACTGATTCACTCCGGCTATCTCTTCTGCTATACACCTATGTCCCAAAAGGCCAATGCACAATATTACAAAATAGCATGGCCAAAATCCAGCCAGAAGGATTATCATTAAACATACTAATTGTTTAAAATCTTCCCAAATTCCTAGAAGTGAATATGTGAACCACAACATATTTCACAATTAGGAACTATAGAGGATGAATGAACTCTCACCCGGAAGTTAACAGAGTAGTGTAGTAGCGGAAAAAAGAAGAAGAAAGAAATGTTTTATTTAACGACGCACTTAACACATTTTTATTTACGGTTATATGGCGTCAGACATATGGTTAAGGACCACACAGATATTGAGAGAAGAAACCCGCTGTCGCCACTTCATGGACTACTCTTTTCGATTAGCAGCAAGATATCTTTTATATGCACCATCCCACAGACTGGGTAGTACATACCACGGCCTTTGATAAACCAGTCGTGGTGCACTGGCTGGAACGAAAAATAGCCTAATGGTTCCACCGACGGGAATCGATCCCACACCGACCGCGCATCGAGCGAGCGCTGTACCACTGGGCTACGTCCCGCCCCCGTGTAGTAGAAAGGGATGTTTTATAAGATAAGATAAGATAAGATAAGATAAGATAAGATAAGATAAGATAAGATAAACTTTATTTCATATACACATTCCACATTTAGAACTGGATGCAAAACATGTAATACTTGTACAAGCATGGCACAGACAAACAGGATACTAAACTAATTATTCGTTAGTACACGTATCAGGCCCATAGCCAGCGTTTCGAGTACGCGTGTGAGTGTGTGTGTGTGGGGGGGGGGGGGTGGGGGAGGGGGGGGGGGGGGGGGGGGCGACTAGGTATTTACTGGGGCCTTTTGGATAGGAAGTTGCCTGAGGGCGCGAATCGCCCGAGCTTTTTTTATGGGGGTCCAGGGTCATGCTTCCTCGAAAAAAATGAAATCTCTGAAATCCTAAAACGTACTTTTTTTTACAGTTGGGATGGCAGAAAACAAAAAAACAATCACATAATTGGTCCGTCGAGGAGTTTTGTTCGACTTAGTTTACTAAAGTACAAATCGAAAAGAATTTGGTTAACATTTTTTTTAGTCCATTTAAAAAAAGCCTTACATTAAAAAAAACCCAAAATAACCAGGGACGTACCCTCGGTGTGTGTGTGTGTGTGTGTGTGTGTGTGTGTGTGTGTGTGTGTGTGTGTGTGTGTGTGTGTGTGTGTGTGTGTGTGTGTGTGTGTGTGTGTGTGTGTGTGTGTGTGTGTGTGTGTGTGTGTGTGTGTGTGTGTGTGTGTGCACTTGCCCCCTCCTGAGAATCTCACCTTTTTTTACTCCGGAAAATAGCATACACATCTCAGGGTTTAATTTGTATTGTGTTTCATTTGTTTATAAAAAGCAGGGTACGGTCCTAATAACATGACATTATATGGGCACCTG
The DNA here is from genome assembly GCF_016097555.1 of Gigantopelta aegis. NCBI lineage: Eukaryota > Metazoa > Mollusca > Gastropoda > Neomphalida > Peltospiridae > Gigantopelta > Gigantopelta aegis. The sequence continues at coordinate 9,937,419 of NC_054700.1, read as the reverse complement.
AGTGCAGACATATTTAAATGTTGAACACGCAATACACCGAATGACACACCAGTCCTCCATATATCGCGTGTGTGCGGATAGGGGTGGGGGGGGGGGGGGGGTGATGGTGGTGGTTAACGTAATACGTAATCATCTCCTAGACAGACTAGCCATTACTCGGTAAATCAGTTTTGTTTTCTGTAATCGATTTTGTCGATGAGCTTCAATTTACAATTATGGTGGAGATACAGCTACACGAGATAGTTCCAAAACGTACACAACATAGGCACCAAGGATGGAGATAGCGGACGGGGCGTGTACAGTTTGTGTTGTTTAACGACACCACTAGAGCGCACTGATTAATTAATTATCGGTTATTGGATGTCAAACATTTGGTAATTCTGACTTGTAGTCATGAGAGGAAACCCGCTACATTTTCCCTACTGTATCAAGGGATCATTTGTATGCACTTTCCAACACATACCACGGCCTTGGACCAGTTGGGGTGCACTGGTTGGAACGAGAAAAAACAACAACAATCAGCTGAATGGATCCACCGAGGTGGTTCGATCCTGCGACGCAAGCACCTCAAGCGAGCACTCAACCGATTGACCTAAATGAGGCGCATTGCCTTTAGCTCACCCCAACTCTGATGCTTATGCACACACCTAGTTGAAAGGCGATTTAATATCAATTATAACAACCATCACCCAACGCAGGTTTAGATTTGTAAACTATTGGAGTGGCAGTCCTCCTACAGACACAGGACATAGCGTTTGTTTGAGTGGCAGTCATCATGTAAGCACCCCGCCAGTGGCTCCACAACTGGTGAAGCAAAGGCCGTGGTATACATATCTTGTCTGTAAGACGCTGCGTATAAAATATATCTTTCTGCTAATCGGAAAGAGTAGCACAATACCGGCCTCGGTGGCAGAGTGGTTAAGCCGTCGGACTACAGGCTGGTAGGTACAGGGTTCGCAGCTCCAACCCAGAGCGAGTTCTTAAGGGCTCAATGAGTAGGTGTAAGGCCACTACACCATCTTCTCTCTCACTAACCACTAACCAACTAACATGTAACCCACTGTCCTGGACAGACAGCCCAGATAGCTGAGGTGTGTGCCCAGGACAGCGTGCTTGAACCTTAATTGGATATAAGCACGAAAATAAGTTGAAATCAATCAGTAGCACAATAGATTAGAGGTCATTAACCATACGTCACATGTCTGACGTCATATAACCGTACTAAAGATATGTTGACTGCTGCGTCGTTAAATAAAACATTTCTTCCTTCCTTCATCATGTCACTTCATGTATGCATTTACCTTATTTTCACACCCGATAGACGATGTATTTTTCGTGCTAAGGTATCGATGACATTGTTTCATTCATTCCATCATCATGTCCCGTTACGGGACCCATTAGGTTATGTTTCGTTCCAGCCAGTGCTCCATTGACTGGCATATTAAATGCCGTGGTATGTGCTATCCTGTCTGTGGGGTGGTACATATGAAAGATCCCTTGCTACTATTGGGGAAATGTAGCAGGTTTCCTCTCTAAATTATATGTCATAATTACCAAATGTATACCATTCAATAGCCGGTGATTAATAACTCAATGTGTTCTAGTGGTGTCGTTAAACAAAACAAACTTTTTTTCCTTCATCATGTAGGCAAAGCACATGGAAACATTAAAAACCTTGTCAAAACATACTTTTGACTGAATTGTACAGAGGTACGATTTGGAAGGCAGTCACAACCTTGTCAAAACAAGTCTTTGATTCTGAGGAGTGGTAATCATTATGTAGACAAAGCTCTTAGGATGATTCATAGAAACACGCACAACTCAAAATATCCCTTTGATTCTGAATTGTGCAGAAATACGATTTGGAGGACAGTCACAGCCTTGTCAAATCATCACTTCCACTGCATTGTGTTGAGATCGAAATTGGAAAGGCGATAGCTTGTTTTGTCGTTCATGTTTCCCAATCAAATTTGTTAGCGAACGTTAGTGTATTGCGCTGTCTCTGAACGCAGGGGTGTGATCGCCATCTCTTTCGACCCAGGTCTTTCACGGCAGAAATGACGTGGCTACAGTTTTGTCAAAGTCGGACTTTATTTCCCCGGGTAATACTAATCATATTACCCGACGACCACGAGGTGATAACAGGGAATGAGCACGTGTCAACACTCGTGTTTGTGTTACGGAAACTGATACTTAACGAACACTAACCACGTGGTAATAATATTGGTCTCTGGAGGTCATTCTATGAAATGACCAGCAAAGGTGATAGATTGTTATAACCTAACTGTTGCAGCTAAATAATATATATATATATATATATATATATATATATATACAGTCGAACTTGGTCTAACGGCCACCTCTATATAACGGCCACCTGCCCATAACGGCCACCCTGAAGTCCCCCAACACGTTTCTTTCTTTATTTGACCTCTATAGAACGGCCACCTGTCCCAAGCGGCCAGCGGCCACTATTTGTCAGCAAAAATAAGTTCAGGACCTGCTTTAGCGGCCACAATATTAGCGGCCAAAATATTATTTAAAAAAATAAATCAAATTCGTCCCACCACAAATGACTACAGCGATTTAGTTCCCAGTAAATCCCATTGTTTTCTGCAATGCCGCCATTGTGGTGTCACGTGACCGGAATGTTTGATTATTTGATTGACTCGACAAAAAACCCCCCAACTTATTGTGATGTTATCATATGATGTTATTGTCGTAAACAAATATACGTTTACTAATACTAAGCATTATTTTAATCCTTTTGTTAATTTAGTATGTGTCAACAGCTGTTCGGTTCCAGCGGTTGCATAATTTGCATTCGATAGTTCAGCTCGAATCGTTACTCAATAACAAGGCGACTTCCCATTGGCTGTAGCCTATGAAAGCAGAATGTATTACGGTATTTGATTGTTGCGGTATTATCAAAGGCAATTATAACCAAGGTGCCTGAGTAGTCCCCACCGTCAATCATCATGATTGTTGTTCACAAGCAGATTGCACCAAGCGGCAAACATTAATGAATTTAGTTAAGCCGGTATCATGGTATGATTGGGTAAATCGCGACCTTTGTTTACCAAAATTATTTTGTTTGCAGGTCGCGACATAACCCCAATGCATGTACCATACCATTGGATTAGCGGGAACATAAAACTAATGTATGTATGTGTGTGTGCGTGTGTGTGTGCGTGCGTGCGTGCGTGCGTGCGTGCATGCATACATACATACAATTAAACACACGTCACAAGAATAATTGTCTCGTATGATAATACACAAATAAGAAGTTTGTTTTGTTTAACAACACCACCAGAGCAACATCGATTCATCGGCTATTGGATGTCAAACGTTTGGTAATTTTGGCAGTCTTAGAGAGGAAATACTAATTAATATGATGATAATAATACATGGGGTATAACATGATTGTAATATAAATGATAATGATAATGATGATGATGATGTTGTTGATGATGCTAATGATAACAATGATGTTACTTGCGATGATGATGATGATGATTATGATGATGATGATGATTATGATGATAAATTACAAATTATAAGATTACTGTGTTCAATAAGAACACAATCACTAGACAGTTCTGTTAGACGTGTAATGTAAGGTATATCATGTTTGACGGTGAAAGAAACAGGGCTGAGGAAGAAGAGGTAAGAAAAACACACATGCAAAAAGTAAAATTTGTTGATTATTCAACACATTTCTGCACTAAAATACTGAGGACATAGATTTTGTTTTGTTTTCTTTTGCTTCACACAATGGATACATATATCTAGACTTAAATAAATAAAAACAATTACTCAATAGCAGTGCAAATCAAAATGAATAATGTAGAAAATAATTGTTACCATTTGCATTATTGTAATAACAGTTTTAGTAGATCTTTCTTCATTCTCCAAATATAAATAATAAAATGTCCGTTACATTCATTACAACACAACGTCATCCCGTCCAGACGTAGCAACGGGAGTTTGATCATTTCTCGATGAACGTAAGCATTTTGTCGTCAGGGAACGGCATATCTTACGACTTCATGTTGTATGGGAAAGTTGTCTTATTGAGCGTTATTGTTTTTTTGGTTTTTTTCTTGTTTTATCTACAATTTCATTTTTATTGTTTCATTATTAATGACGAGTGATTAAGGTGAATATTGTTTGTTGGGGTTCCTAGTAGTATATAATCTCGTTCAGTATTTATGGTACATCCTGTTTTGTTGTTTATATTTACCAATCAAATTTGTTCGCGAACGTTAGTGTATCTAGCTGTTTCTGAAGACAGTCGTAGTGTGTGATCGCCATTTCTTTCGACCCAGGTCTTTCACGGCAGAAATGACGTGGCTACATTTTTGTCAAAGTCGGACTTTATTTCCCAGGGTAATACCAATCACATTACCCGACGACCACGAGGTGATAACAGGGAATGAGCACGTGTCAACACTCGTGTTTGGGTTACGGAAACTGATACTCAACGAAGACTAACCACGTGGTAATAATATTGGTCTCTGGAGGTCAGTCTATGAAATGATCATCAAAGGTGATACATTATTGTAGACTAATTTTTGCGGCTACGGAATGAAGGATGCTGGTATTGTTGTTGTTTAAGTTCATATTGGGCAAGGATTCGCAGTTAGTTGATCTCAATAGAAGGCTTAAATCAATTAAAAAGAAAACGGTGAAGAAAACATGTCCCCATGATATTGTTATGCCAGATACTGAACGGAGACTAACCAGGTGGTAATAATAATATTGATTCCCGGAGGTCACATACAGGGAGGAAAGTTAATACAAGGATCAGTAAAGGTGATAAATTAATATAGATTATTTCTGTAGCTACCCACTGAGGAATGCTTGCATTGTTGTTGTTTAAGTTGGCTTTGTTCATGGCCCATCAGCTAGGTGATCATAGATGAGCCATATCTAACGGCCACTCATGTAGTAGTCTCTGTATCTAGACTTAAGGGCATACACCCACCCGCCAAAACCCCAACAAAAACAAAAACAAAACAAACAGTAACAACAATAACAAACAAACAATAACAACAATAACAAACAAACAATAACAACAAACAAACAAACAACAACAAACAAATAAAAACAAAACAAAGAAACAATAACAAACAAACAGTAACAACAACAAACAAACAACAAAAACAAAAAATAACAACAGCAAACAAACAAACAACAACAACAAACAAACAATAACAAGGTCAAACAATAACAACAACAAACAAATAATAACAACAACAATAAACATACAACAACAACAACAACAAAAACAACACCAACACCAACACAAAATACAAAACAACATAAACAACAACAACAACAACAAACAAACACAAAAACACAACAAGAACAAAACTAAGTACCGGTACATGAATACGTACAAAACCAAGCAAAGCACAACCACCCCGGAAAAAAACGAAGAAGAAAAACTTTTACCCCCCCCCCCCCCCCCGCACCCCTCCCCCAAAGAAAACCTAAACACACAAACAAACAATAAAACATTCTTGTATACAAACTGCATAACTTTGATTATAAAGTCATTTTATTAGTTACTAGTAATGAATCGTATAAATGGACCCTTGCAGACAGAACACAACATACCACGCCATTTGATAATCAGCTGTGTATCTCTGGCATGGGACGTAACCCAGTGGTAAAGCGCTCACTTGATGCTCTGTCGGTCTGGGATCGATCCCCGTCGGTGGACCCATTGGTCTATTTCTCGTTTCCGCCAGTGCAGCACGACTGGTATATCAAAGGCCGTGGAATGTGTTATCCTGTCTGTGGTATGGTACATATAAAAGATTCCTCCTACTAACGGAAAAATGTAGCGGGTTTCCTCTCTAAGACTATATGTCAAAATTACCAAATGTTTGACATCCAATAGCCCATGATTAATAAATCAATGTGCTCTGGCGGTGTTGTTAAACTAAACAAACATTAACTTTATAAAAGGAAAGGAAATGTTTTATTTAACGACGCACTCAACACATTTTATTTACGGTTATATGGCGTCAGACATATGGTTAAGGACCACACAGATATTGAGAGAGGAAACCCTCTGTCGCCACTTCATGGGCTACTCTTACCGATTAGCAGCAAGGAATATTTTATATGCACCATCCCACAGACAGGGTAGTACATACCACGGCCTTTGATATACCAGTCATGGTGCACTGGCTTAACTTTATGAATGCACTTTTACAGACAGAAGACAACATACCACGATATTTGATAATGCAGCTGTGTATCCGTAGGCCACTTTCAGCAAAATGACTTAAAAGCTATGATAGTAATGGAAAACAAAATCTTAAAGGGACATACCCTCGTTTTTAAACACTAAGGCATAGTTTTCACTATTAGAGCCGTTTATGATCTCTGAAATCAAACATTACTTATATTTTATTGTTTACATTATTCATTTACCGTACAACCGAAGTGTTTTTGGTCATCCTGGTGTTTCTAATACCACAAAATGCATTTTTTCATATTTTTAAAAACGCACGTGCGTCTGAAAAGTATCGGTTATGTAGTCGCCTTTTAGTCTATGTTTTAAGGGTATTTCAACATCACAGACACTTGTTTCACTTTGTTGTATCCAAATTTGTTACAGGTTTGTAATAACCAAAGTTAGTGTCCATTTTTACGGGTTCAAACTAGGGTCTAGTTAAAAATTATGCCTTAGTATTAAAAAACTAGCGTCTGTCCATTTAATTAGACAGCCACGCAAGGTGCAAGTACATTAAGAAGAATTCTAATGCTAAAAGTACGTGTATATTAAAAATAGAAATAAAAAAAGATGTAAGAACGAATTACACCAAACAAAAAAAATAATTAAATGACAGACGAAATAAGAAGAAGACATTAAATGAATCTGTAATAGTATTCTTGGTTTGTTTTATTTCAATCAATATGCAATGGACGGCGATATCCTGCTATAAATTAAAAACCGGTGATTAATGGAATGCGCTATGTCGAAGATAATTTGAAAAATTGCTTTCTTTATTAATACTTCGATTGCTTGATGATGTGTGTGGTACCGGGCACTAGGGCACTCGTTAGTTATAAGGATAGTTAAAAGTTAGTCTAGTTTAACGACACCACTAGAGCACATTGATTTGTTAACCAAAACCGATGTTTTATGTTATGCCACAATATGCTCATGGCGTTTTAACTGACAAGGGCGGGATTTAGCTAAATCATTTGAGTTCTCGCTTGAGGTGCTTGCGTCGCAGGATCGAACCACCTCCGTGGATCCATTCAATTGATTGGGGTATTTCTCGTTCCAACCAGTGCACCCAAACTAGTCCAAGGCCGTGGTATGTGTCGGACAGTGCACATAAAAGATCCCTTGCTGCATTAGGAAATATGTAGCGGGTTTCCATATAAAGCAATACCCGTGAAATGCACGTGTGTTTTTCAGGAATGCAAAAAGAGAAGGTTATGAGAACAGCCTAAAACGTAACTCCGCGAAATGCACGTGCGTTTCTCAGAAATGTGAAAAGAGGTTATCAGAACACCCTAAAGCCGCGAACACATTTATCCGTTTTCTTTCTTCCGCTTCTGCTCCCGCACACGTTAACCGTCGTCCGTCGTCCGTTATGTACGAACACACCTGTCATGTGTTTTAGCAATGTGCAATGAATGAATGTTTAACGACACCCCAGCACGAAAAATACATCGGCTATTGGGTGTCAAACTATGGTAAATGTAAACTAAAAAGTGATGATCAACATCAATACAAAAATTCAACAATTAAACCAAAACAGTGTAAAGAACTGTGCAAAAATACAAATATCACAGATAGATACTGACTTTTACTCAAAATTTCAATTTGTGCTGTATTGGCCATTCTCAAAGAGAATGTTACACCTCTGCACCACGGTGAGGTTACAGCACGCGCAGGGGGAGTGTTTTAGCAAGATCGTACGTAAACGCATGCCGCACGACAACACAGCAATGCAAATGCTTTATTTCCACGTTTGTAGTAGGTATATAGTTCGAAACACAAACACAATCTCCATAATTGTTAGGGGCGGGACGTAACCCAGTGGTAAAGTGTTCGCATGATGCACGGTCGGTCTGGGATCGATCCCCGTCGGTGGGCCCATTGGGCTATTTCTCGCTCCAACCAGTGCACCACGACTGGTATATCAAAGACCGTGGTATGTGTCATCCTGTCTGTGGGATGGTGCATATAAAAGATCCCTAGCTGCTAATCGAAATGAGTAGCCCATGAAGTGGCGACAGCGGGTTCCTCTCTCAATATCTGTTGGTCCCATGCCATATGTCCGACGCCATATAACCGTAAATAAAATGTATTGAGTGCGTCGTTAAATAAAACATTTCCTTCCATAATTATTTGACATGTCGAAATTTCTACAACTCGCCTACAACACTGATTATGATGCTGGTGATGTATTGTTACGGTACTGGTATAGAACAGGAAGAAACAAGAAGATAAAGAGACTGATTAGAAGATGGTGGGTACACCATATCAATATGAAACGCAATGACCACGGAGAGTATCACCGAGTTGTTAAAGAACTACAAATGGATGGATATAGATTCCACCAGTACTTTAGAATGGTAGGAGAACAGTTTTCTCAAATTGTATACTTAGTAAAGCCCCACATTGCTAAAGAAAACACTCAATTGAGGGATGTCATATCAGCACTTGAAAGACTTGCTATATGCATAAGGTACATTTATTTATATATTAATTTTATTTAGTTTAATTTTTAAAGGCATATTGTCACAGAGCACATACCTACTAAATAGCCTAACAAAGTATTACCTAAAAATATATAATTTTTATTTGTTCCTAAATTAACTTTATTCAACCATTTACATAGCCACCATACTCCACTTATTAATGATATTTCGTAAAAATAATTGAATTATGGCAATGGTCTATAATTCAAAAACCAATATTGTCAACATGGTTGACATGGATTTCACTCCATCGTGGTTCAGTTAAGGCGATGCGATAGCTAGATTTGGTTTCCAAATATTAATGTAATTTTTATTTATAATCCATTTTTTTTTAGAGAAATAATTTACTTAAATCTGTAACGATGGCACTAGGGCACTCGTTCTCGGGTTTGTTTTAGGGTGGGGTTTTTTTGTTGGGGTTTTTAATTTATTATTTGTTTTGTTGTGTGTGTGGGGTTTAAAAAAAAATTAAATACAAAAGTCGCTAACATTCCATTCATGCTGACCGGCATATTAGTCCACCCCTTTGTAAAATCCGAGATCCACCCCTGCATTATTCATAACTTTGCAACTCATCTTTATATACAAATACATGTGTCAGCATTAATACTGCTTTAACGATACCTTCGTTAAAAATAAACACTAAATAAACAAATTGCTTCATCAGCAATTTTATTATAAATTTAATAGGCTACTGGCAGTGCTGGCTTGTGTTGTTTCAACTTGGCTAGTGTTGATCGGTTCTTAAGTGGTAGTCCAGGTGCTGGAGAAAGGAACCTGCAAATTGCTGTGGGTCTGGAAAGTGGCTGGGTATTGAAAATTTCTGTGTTCACATTGACAGGAAATTGCTTTCTATACAACGCATTCCTTATTTAGATATTTGGTTCTGAACAAGTCTATTCTGGTAAACGTTTCATTTGATAAAGAAAATATTTCATAAATAAAGAGTCTGCGTCTTCTTTTTGTTGTACATTTTAACAAAAAATAGCCACATACAAAATTAATGTGATGAAAGCATTTATTACAAGTTCAAGACCAACAACCCACATAACTATCTAACTTACCATACTGTGAATTTCACCAGTAAACAACCCCGCACACAATAACGTGTTCGTATTTACAGCACATTCATTAGAAATAGCTTATAGTCATTGGTCAACATTATCAACTTATCATTTCAACACGAAATTCACTGAATACTGTGGCTTCACGTGTGTACGTATCCAGTGGAATAGCCAGAGGTTAGGAACGCGGGGCCAACCCCACAGTCCTCTTTGTTATATTTCATCTTATGTATGTATGTATGTATGTATGTATGTATATCATATAATATCTTACATTTTCGGTGCAATCAAAGTTTGTGATATTTTTCAGATCACATACTTTAAGAATTTGATAACTTTACAAATTAGATGTAAATTAGTCGAGATTTCGATGTGGGCATCACAAAAGTGTGTTAGCCTAGCCTGAAACGTAGATAAGTTATTACGTAATATTCCCAATAAGAAACTGTAAGTAAATTGGTAAAATTGGTGATGTGAGGGCGACGACTGTTTGTTTTGAAGGTCGTGGTGTGCAGGCTCGTCGGAGCGGTTTTTAAGTGGGGGTGGGGATGTGTGGGGGGGGGGGGGGGGGGGGGAGGGGGTAGTGATCAGGGTGTTTATTAAACATGGCAAAACCCCCAAACAAAAACAAAAAAAGTTTTATAAGTACAAGAATTATTATTATTGTTGTTGTTTTTGTTGTTGTTATTATTATTATTATTATTAGTAGTAGTAGTAGTAGTAGTAGTAGTAGTAGTAGTAGTAGTAGTAGTAGTAGTAGTAGTAGTAGTAGTAGTAGTAGTAGTAGTAGTACCAGTCAATGACCCAGTGACCTGATAACTCATAGCAAAACGGCCCTGGGTGTGTGTTATCCTGCCTGTCGGATGATGCATATACAATATTCCTTGCTACTAATGGAAAACTATAGCAGGTTTCCTCGCTAAGACTATTTCGAAATTAACATATATTATGTTTCTCAAATGTGCTTTAGTGGTATCGATAAACAAAAGACACTCTAACATTTAATGATCGTGTATCAAAATATGCTCTTTTAGACGGGGAATACTTTATAACAGTAAAACGTGGAACATGCGACTTTAAATATTCCATAGGATTGGCCTGCATAACGACCACCTGGGTTTGTGAGTAAACCGGAGTTTACGAATCGTGATTGCAATGTCGTAAAAATGCGCCCATCCCTCGGTGAACG
>NC_054700.1:9786430-9921430 GCF_016097555.1 Gigantopelta aegis | reverse complement strand
CTTTAATTAACATAGTTTACCTTTTAATAATTGCAAAATTGAAATATCTCTTCAGTATTTTTCTCATATGTATTTTTCGTATTGTTTTCTTTTGTTTTTGACTGTATGTTTGTATGTTTTTTGTTTTGTATGTGTGTTTTTTTAATTTTTGTATTAACCCCCCTACACCCCACCCCCCCCCCCCCCCAAAAAAAAAAAAAAAAAAAAAAAAATAATAATAAATAAAAACCTTCAAAATGCAATGACTTAACGGAATGGTTTTATCGGTTATTAGTAGAACACGTCATGTTCATTTGAGCTGCGTGAACAGGGGACATCATGAGACCGGGACCGGCCTCGGTGGCGTCGTGGTTAGGCCATCGGTCTACAGGCCGGTAGGTACTGGGTTCGGATCCCAGTCGAGGCATGGGATTTTTAATCCAGATAGCGACTCCAAACCCCGAGTGAGAGCTCCGCAAGGCTCAATGCACCGACCAGTGATCCATAACTGGTTGAACAAAGGCCATGGTTTGTGCTATCCTGCCTGTGGGAAGCGCAAATAAAAGATCCCTTGCTGCTAATCGGAAAGAGTAGCCCATGTCGTGGCGACAGCGGGTTTCCTCTCAAAATCTGTGTGGTCCTTAACCATATGTCCGTAACCATATATATAACCGTAAATAAGATGTGTTGAGTGCGTCGTTAAATAAAACATTTCTGCCATAATAGAGAAACAGTCTTAATAAGTATAGAATATCAGGTTTCTGCATTTTGATATCGTGCTTATTTGGCGACGTTTAGATAACGGTGTAAGAGGCAAACTTGAGCGTTATATCCAATAACCACGATATCACACCGTAGTAACGTTATATCGAATAACCACGATATCACACCGTAGTAACGTGATATCGAATAACCACGATATCACACCGTAGTAACGTGATATCGAATAACCACGATATCACACCGCAGTAACGTTATATGGAATAACCACGATATCACACCGTAGTAACGTGATATCGAATAACGACGATATCACACCGTAGTAACGTGATATCGAATAACCACGATATCACACCGTCGTAACGTGATATCGAATAACCACGATATCACACCGTAGTAACGTGATATTGTTTTTTAATCATGCATCCCGTTTCATGTTATATTTTTGTAATGCGTTTCAGTTAAAAGCGGTATAGAAACTATTAGTATTATCGTGTAGAAACTACTACCGGAAGTCGGATAATAGCAAGTGTCTGAAAACATCTTGGGAATGGTATAGCCAACCAGAAAAGTTATTGGTCTCCAAATTTTAAATAAACTACTTTAATTATGTTTCAAAATATAGGCTACGTCCCGCCCCATGTTAGCATAATATAGTCTTAGTGAGAGGAAACCCGCTACATTTTTCCATTAGCAACAAGGGATCTCTTATATGCATCATCCCATGGGCAGAATATCACACACCATGACCTTTGATATACCAATCGTGTTGCTCTGGCTGGAACGAGAAATAGCCCAAATGAGACTACCGACGGGGTCTATTGTCCGAACCAAATTGTTAACAACTACAAAAAATTACTCTCCTACCTTTAATTGCCGTTAAATTTCCTCCAAAGTTTGTCCAGACACAAATCGCAAAAAAAAAACTCACTACAAATATACAGATTCCACACACGAGACTGGAACGATGTCGCCGATATTGTCTTTGCTGAGATTGCATAGGGAAAAATACATGCAGTTTTCTGCTGTCTGCCATGTTGCTTGTTTATGGAATACTCTTCAAGAGGGGTGAAAGCCTCCAAAGTATGTGACACAATTAATATGAAATCGATGATCTCTAGTGGTATCATTAAAATAATAATAATAATAATTTAAAAAATTAAATAATAATATGACGTCATCACATTTGCTTGTATATCATAACATGTTATGACGTTGTTAGATTAAGTCCTATCCTTTCACCCCTCTTGAAGAATATTCCATAAAAAGTCAAAATGGCAGCTGATACAAAATTACATGCTTTTTTCCCTATGCGCTCTCAGCGAAGTCGATATAGGTGACATGGTTATCATCTGGTATGTGGAATCTGTGTCATTGTAATGGGGTTTTTTCAAGATTTGTGTCTGGACAAACTTTGGAGGAAATCTAACGGCAATTAAAGGTAAGAGAGTAATTTTTCGTAGTTGTTAACAATTTGGTTCGGACAATAGACCGACCGCGCATCAGGCGAGCGCTCTACCAATGGGCTACGCCCTTCCACCTTATTAACTCGTTAATGCAGTGAACCTAACATTAGTTGATACGTGGCAATCGTATGGACGTAAACCATATCCTTTTAGACATATGGCTTCAACATCCGCATCGAATTCATTACATCTCGAGGAAATTCAGTATCATGTACAGCTGCACTCATCAACCTAACTCCTTAAAAGTTCATCGCGGTGTAAGAAAGAAAGAAAGAAAAAAAGAAAAAACACGTAAAAAAATCCCAATTTTTTCCCCCAGATCAAAAGGAAAAACAAATCAACAACAACATTTATATCCGATGAAATGGACGTCATATTAAAAAGAAAAAAAAATCTGTTTAAAGGGACATTCCTGAGTTTGCTGCAAGTTTTAAGGTGTTATCGACTAACAGAGACCTTTTGACGACTGTAATTACATATCAAATATATTTTTCTGCTTAAAATCGTTCTAATATTTGTAAAAGGTTAAATTTCATTTTATTTCCTAAAAAAGATTTTTTCGTACGTACGAAATTATTTGAAGACAAAATCCAGTTTGGGCTTCTTACAAATATTAACACGACCAAAAATACATTGAATGTACAGACACTGATATTCTAAACAAGAAAATATATTTAATATGTAAGTTTAATCGTAGAAATGTTTTATTAGTCAGAAACATCTTACAATGCAGCAAACTAGGGAATGTCCCTTTAAAGTCTAAGACGTATTCTTTGAACAAAATATGATTCCCATATCTAGACATGCGTGTTTTAATATAAAATATTGACTACTATATGGATGGCGTTGGAAAGTAAAGTTTGTCTTGTTTAACGACACCTCTAGAGCACATTGATTTATTAATAATCAGCTATTGGAATTTAACCATTTGGTAATTTTGACTTACACTCTTAGAGAGGAAAACCCACTATATCTTTCCATTAGAAGCAAGAGATCTTTTATATGCACCATCCCACAGTCAGGTCATACCACGGCTTTTGATATACCAGACATGTTATACTGGCCCAGATTTAGTTAAGCCCATCTACAACTAAATGGTCTGGGGCAACACAAGTTAAAAAGTTTTTAAAAGTTTGTTTTGTTTAACGACACTACTAGAGCACATTGATTTATTAATCATCGGCTATTGGATGTTAAACATTTGGTAAGTTTGCCTCGTAGTCATCAGAGGAAACCCGCTACATTTTTCCCAATGCAGCAAGGGATATTTTATATGCAATTTCCCACAGACAGGAAAGCACGTACCACGGCCTTTGACCAGTTGTGGTGCACTGGTTGGAAAGAGAGAGAAAAAACCCAATCAGCTGAATGGATCCACCGAGGTGGTTCGATCCTGCGACTCAAGCACCTCAAGCGAACACTCAACCGACCGAGCTAAACAAGAAGAAAACATCAATCAACATTTCAGAAATCGTCTGTGTGAACATACTGAGCATACAGTGGCGAATCTTCTCGTTCTAGGCAGTTCACCACGACTCGTAAACCAAAGGCCGTGGTACGTGTTATCCTGTCTGTGGGATGATGCATAAAACAGATCATTTGCGAAAAAAAATTAGTTAAATAATAAAATTGGTTACCGACTTTTCGGAACATCTTGGATGTATTCATTGGTATCAAACATCATGAAGAACTTTGTCAGTTTATTTGCTAAGCGATAATTGCCAAATGCATAACACATGAGAGTTATCTGCCGTATTTTTGTGTGGAGGTCGTGTGGCCCTTAATATGTTTCATCGAACAACGTGGTCATAAAAGTTACTTCATTTGGTATATATCAGATCCATTTTTACACAAAACGTTAGCATCCTACTTAGAAAATGACGTTAGTGACTTACAACTGCCTCCTACCAACTGTAAATTTTAACCGTAAGGCCAAATAAAAAAAAGAGTTGATGATCGTCCTTTTGATCACACAAATCGGGGGGGGGGGGGGGGGGGGGGGGGGTTGTTTTTTCTGTGAATAACTTAATAAAACCCTGGAGACCATTTTGTTTGCGGGAGTAGCAGCCAACAGCGCATACGCCTGGATGTTGTAGTTCCTTCACTGGCCGCCAGATGGACCTGGTGATGGTTTAACCCGTTACGAAAGTTGAATTGCTGATCGACGCATTTTTAACAGTTTTTAACCAAATAAAAAAATATAATAAATTCAGTGACGGGCGCATTTTTTCAGGTACGGGCGGGGACGATCACCAACTCTTTTTTTAAATTATTTGGCCTAATGTACGACGATAGTTAGCTACGCCGCGTCGTGCAAGGTGTTGGCGATCGTAGAAAAAAAAAAAAAAAACCCCACCCTACAAGGTCGCGATGGTAGGTATTTAGGACGATAGTATCACGTCGTCTTATTATTAATATTGATGTCTATTTTAATTTATATCCATCTCCAGTGCACGCCACCGACCCGGCATACCCGTTTTTACACCCCTTCCCATAGCCACAACACCCTCCCTGGCCCCTCGTTCCCGCCCCGACTCCTCATCCCAGCCTCACCCGCTCCCCACCCCGATTTTCTCACAGTTAGAATTTCTTTCAGACGAGACCAGTTTTACATTAGTGTCAAGATATTCTAAAGTGCGATCTATAGAAAACGATAAAATTCCAATCAAAGAGATTGGCGCCACACTGACGTGACAGTAATGCGCCAGTACAAAGGCACGACGATGCGCAAATGGTGCTTCTTGACTAGTTCTTCTGGCGTTAACACTAACACGTTAAGAAACTAGTCTAGCCAGAATGACGTCAAAGAAATTGAGCCAATATACATGAATCTAGTTCAGTCGGTAGAGCGCTCGCCCGAGGTGCTCAGACTGAAGGATCGAATCCCCTCGGTGAACAGATTCTCCGGTTGTTGTTTTTTCTCCGTCTAAGCCAGTGCCTCGTCACTGGTATGTCAAAGGCCGTGGTATGTGCTGTCCTGTTTGCGGGAAAGTGCATTTTTTGTTGTTTATTACTAGAGCGCATTGATTAAATATTCGTTATCTATTGGATGCGAAACATTTGGTAATTCTGGCACGTAGTCTTCAGAGGTAACCAAGGAAGAAGGAAATGTTTTATTTAACGACGCACTCAGCACATTTTATTCACGGTTATATGGCGTCAGACATAAGGTTAAGGACCACACAGATACTGAGATAGGAAACCCGCTGTCGCCACTTTATGGGCCACTCTTTTTGATTAGCAGCAAGGGATCTTTTATATGCACCATCCCACAGACAGTATAGTACATACCACGGCCTTTCTTACACCAGTTGTGGAGCAATGGCTGGAACGAGAAATAGCCCAATGGGTCCACCGACGGGGATCGATCCTAGACCGACCATGCATCAAGCGAACGCTTTACCACTGGGCTACGTCCCGACCCGAGAGGTAACCATGTTACATTTTACCATTATCTACAAAGCACTTTCCCACAGGCAGAACAACACATACCACGGTGTTTGATATACCAGGGGTGGGGCACTGACTGGGACGGGTTTATTGATTGGTGTATACTTATGTTTGTGCTTATATCCAATTAGGTTGAAGCACGCTGTCCTGGGCTCACACCTCAACTATCTGGACTCTCTGTCCGGGTCATTGGTTAGTGAGAGAGAAGTCAGTGAAATTGTCTTACACCTACCCATTGTGTCGTTAAAACTCGCTCTGGGTGGGAGCCGGTACTGGGCTGCGAACACAGTACCTACCAGCGTTAATTCCGATGGCTTAATGGTGTGATACGAAGAAGAAAACTAAGAACAACGCACATTTAGATTTTATTTTATTAAAGTGACATTCCTGAGTTTGCTGCAATTTTTAAGATGCTGTCGACAAACAGACTTTTTAACGATTGCAATTACATATCAAATATATTTTTCTGCATAAAATATTAGTGGCTGTATATTAAACGTGTTTCTGATCGTTCTAATATTTGGACTAGGTTAAATTTCATTTTATTTCCTAATATATTATTTTTTCGTACGTACGAAATTATTTGAAGACAAAATCAAGTTTGGGCTTCTTACAAATATCAAGACGACCAGAAACACATTAAATATACAGACACTGATATTCTAAACAAAAAATATATTTAATATGTAAGTTTAATCGTAGAAATATTGTATTAGTCGGAAACATTTTATAATGTAGCAAACTCAGGAATGTCCCTTTAAATGCTGTTATTAATTTGTTCTTTATTTAAAAAAAAAGTTTTTCGTATTTCATGAAAACCCACTCAGCTATAGGTGAAGCTTCTGACGTCATTGTCCCTAGTTTAGTTACCGACTCGGACATAACTTAATCACGGTTGTCTATCCAAACCGTCTTTATTAGGGATATTGGACGATTACTAGCCAGAACCGGAAGCCTTAGAAGGAAGTCGGGGCTCAACACGTAGGCAGGGAATGGAATGAATGCATGTTTTAACCATGTTCCTGATATTTCGAGAATGTTTGGATTTTCCACTTCCGTCAGCTGTTTTCTCTGACGTTCATTTGACACGATCATCATAGGTGCAAATGGAAGCAAATGACATGAGCGGCCTAAAGCCACACATCCATAAGAATAAGTAATATTAATGTATTATTGTTTTATTTTATGCTTATTATTTTGTTTTGGTTAATTAATCTGACACCTGTTCACTATGTATAGAAAAACAAAGTTGTGTGTTCCATACAGGGCTAGCTAATGTAAATCTGTACCCAATCCAAATTTTTTTTTGGGGGGGGGGGGGGGGGGGGGGGGGGGGGGGGTTGTAATAACATCTGCAAAGGTAGACCTGTAATTTTTTTCTTTTTTTTAATCTATTTATTTATATGTATGTATATGTGTGTATGTGTGTATATGTGTATATATATATATGTATATATATATATATATATGTATATGTATATGTATATGTATGTATATATATATATATATATATATATATATATATATATATATATATATATATATATATATATATATATATATATATATATATATATATAAATTCAAATGAAGCTTGAAAGAGAACAACCTTGAGTACGTAATCAGTTGGAAAATTCTATGCCGTGCCCCACATTATTCGAACGCGTCGAAGCGTTGCGGCCTTTGTATTTGCGAGAAGTACTTTATTATTTGCAATCCCTCAACGGCGTCCTTGAATAAGCGAAACGAACTGGTCAGCAAATGTAGACACAAAGACAAATACCTCTTGAGTAATTTAACATGATTAGAAGAGACACGTTGCCGTAATTAATGTTCTATACAAATCACTCTGGTCTATGCACTGAAGAGTGCAGGTTCGCACAAACATCGCGACCTGTACGAAACAGTATTGTATGTAAATAAACCATGGAAGTCAAAGTATAATATATCCAAGTTATTAGTATAATACCAAAAACAATAAATAAAAGGCTTTCTGATATATCTTCGACATGAGTGCATCTTTGAAGAATCCGAAATACCAAAAACAATATAAGGAAGCCTTATACAATCCACAACAAGAGCACTATAACCCTCCAAATACACCCCAGTATACCAGCAGAAAAATAACAGACGCAGATAACAATCGCAATAGCAACATCACCTGGTACAACCCACCATATAGCTCGAACGTGAAAACCAACGTAGGTCACCAGTTCCTCAGATTACTCGACAACAGTGCAGAAACTTTCCCAAAAGCAACCCTGGTCCACAATATTATCCAACGTCGAAACCACCGTAGGTAAAATTAGCTATAGCTTCCCAAAAGCAACCCTGCCTAATGTTAAATCGAAACATAATTTTAGCAGCATGCATTTAATAACAAAACTCTACTTCAACAACACAGAGACAAAGACGCCGTTCCCCCCAGAGAATGCAACTGTAGACGAAGAGCTGAATGTCCACTTGAGGGCAAATGCTTGCAGAAAGGAGTAATATATCAAGCTACCGTTAATACACTCGATAACAACAAGAAAGAAACATACGTTGGTTTGACCGAGAACACATTTAAGACGAGATATACCGCGCACACGAGCAGTTTTCAAAACGCAACACAGAAGAACGCAACAGCGCTAAGTCAGTACATTTGGACACTGAAGGATAGATTCACCCCATACACCATTAAGTGGAAAATTTTATCCAAAGCAAAATCATACTCTCCAGCGAGCAAAAGATGTAACCTCTGCCTGAAGGAAAAACTGTTCATAATGTATAAACCTGAAACCAGCACACTAAACTCCAAGAACGAACTCGTATCAGCATGTCGACACAGACGCAAATACCTTCTGTGCGCATACCACACATCACCTATAGACCTGCATAGTGACGTAACCTCGACGTCACAGAGTCCATTACGTCATCAGCTTTCCGTTGACGGTGTAATTAAATCTACATCTGATGAGTGAGAGCAATTCAACTCTCTCACGAAACAAGCCTGTCATGTAGAGAAAAACATACACTTTTTAACGATATATATATATATATATATATATATATTTTGTTTTTTTGTTTTTTTTGTGCTCGCTGTAACTATAACAACAAAGTTGTGATACTAGGTGTATTTCATTTGTCGCTGGACCTTACTTATCGATGTCTTTTGACAGTGACTTGTAATCCTTACAAAATATGTAGTAATTTATGATAGCCAATTTGCTATTTATTTATTTCAATATTTCTTTCTCTTTGTGTGTCCTTTAACAAGGATAGCGGTAATTCATAATACCAAAATACGGTATTGTTTAATTCTCCAGACACTGGGTGAGAATTAGCTTGATTTATGCATTTATGCTGGGTTTCCCCATTTTCACATAAACTAATATTTTATTTATGTACACATAGTAGTATTTCATGCCAACACGTCTGAGATCTCATGTGTCTTCAAAATCAAAATTGTCATACACACACTGTTCACTGGAACACTACCTCACATTTACAAGTATAGCCTATTTTCAGGTAAAGACTCTGTATCCATGTCTCTAGATAAAGTTAGTCATGGCTCTTAAAATTCTTTCAATGAATTGTCAGGGACTTGGTGACCTGGATACACGCAGAGATGTTTTTAATTATCTTAGAAAATTAGACTGTTCCATTTTTTGTTTACAAGATACACATTTCGAAAACAGTCAAAAAGCATATATCAGAGCACAATGGGGTTATGAATGCCTTACTAATTCGTTTAATAGCAGCTCCAGGGGAGTAGCAATTCTTTTTAAGCCTAACTTTGAATATAAATTGGGTAGAACAAAATGTGACGATAAGGGCAATTTACTAGTTATTGAAATAGAAACGAGCTTCTACAGAATAACTATTGTAAATATATATGGCCCAAACAAAGACACTCCTGATTTCTATAAAACTGTTTCTGAATCTATTTGAAGAATTTGATAATGAATTTAATATTGTCTGTGGGGATTTCAATCTTGTACTTGACCAAGAGTTGGATACTTATAATTATAAACACAGAAATAACCCTCAGGCCCGTAATGAGATACTAAAAATTATGAATAAATGTAATTTATGTGATCCATGGAGAATAAATAATCCAGAAAGTAGACGATATACATGGTCAAGGAAATCACCATTAAAAAAAGCAAGGCTGGATTTTTTCCTGATAACGGAAGAATTATTATCTTGTATCTTAAAAACTAGTATTGTTCCAGGGTATAAAACAGACCATAATGCCATAGAGATCTTTATAAAACTTTCTGAATTTACTAAAGGCAAAGGTTTTTGGAAATTTAACAACTCCCTATTAAATAATACTCAGTATGTCCAACGCGTGAAATCGGTTATTTATACAGTAATAGAGGAGTATGCTTTACTATTTTACTATTTCCCTATGATAGAAATTATCTGTTGTCTGCAGACCCACATCTTATATCCTTTATGATAAGTGACCATCTATTTTTGGAAATCCTCCTTACAAAAATAAGGGGCATGTCAATCAGTTTTAGTGCAGCTCTTAAAAAGGAAAAGGAATTAAAAAGAAAACAACTGTAAAATCGAATTAATTTTTTAACTGAGTTAGTTGATAAAAATCCTGAATCAAAGATATTTGTTGAATGGTTGGAAGAAAAGAAAAAACAGGAGGAATTAGATAGAAAAGAATATATGAAGGGTTTAATTTTGAGAAGCCGAGCTAAGTGGATAGAAGACGGAGAAAAGCCATCGAAATATGTTTTAAATCTAGAAAAAAGAAACTATGTAAATAAAACAATAACCCAACTTGTTTGTGAGGATAGTAACATTATTATTGAACAAAATCAAATATTGGAAGAAGCCGGATCGTACTACTCGAAACTATATATGTCACAGGAAGAATATCTAATAAATATTGATTTAGATGAGGTTTTTAGAAATACAAATATTCCCAAAGTTGAAAATGTTAGCGAATATGTAGGTCAAATAACAGCAAGTGAGGCATTGTATGTATTAAAAAATATGAAAAATAATAAAACGCCGGGGCCAGATGGGTTCACAGTCGAATTTTTAAAATTCTTTTGGCAGGACGTTGGAAAATATTTACTTCGAAGCATTAACTATTCGTTTGAAATTGGCGAGCTGTCAATAACTCAAAAACAAGGCATTATTACTCTGTTGCCAAAAGGAAATAAACCTCGTGATGTTCTAAAAAAACTGGAGACCAATATCTTTACTAAATACCACTTATAAAATCATTTCTGGCTGTATAGCCAATAGAATAAAGCAATCTATAGATAAATTAATTCATGAAAATCAAAAGGGTTTCCTAGTAGGCAGGTGTGTAGCCGAAAATACCAGACTATTATATGACCTGATGCATTACACTAGTGAAAATAATATTCCGGCACTCCTTTTGTTAGTAGATTTTGAGAAAGCTTTTGATTCAGTATCTTGGGGATTTATTAACAAAACCTTAATTTTTTTTAACTATGGCGAGGACATTATAAAATGGGTCAATATATTAAATAAGGACTGTATGTTAACTGTAACTCAAAATGGTGTTTTTACTAAAATTTGTCCAGTAGGGAGGGGATGTAGACAGGGTGATCCAACAGTACCATATCTTTTTATATTGTGCGCTGAGATCATGGGAAATTTGTTTAGAAAGGAGGAGTCAATTAAAGGAATAGTAATAGAAAAAAGAGAATATAAAATAATGCAGTATGCAGACGATACAGCTATAACACTCGATGGGACAGAAGCTTTACTAAGGAACACATTAAATTTAATAGATCAATTTTCTAAAATCTCAGGATTGAAACCAAATATTGAAAAAACTATTGCTATTTGGATCGGATCAAATTCAAACAATACTCATAATCTATGTAAAGATAAAATCTTAAAATGGTCACAAAAGAATTTTACCTTCTTGGGAATTAAATTTAGTGTCCAGTTTAATCAAATTGTACAATTAAATTATACTGACAAAATTGAAGAGATTTCAAAGTTACTGAATACCTGGTCTAAACGTCATCTTACTATGCTGGGTAGAATTACCGTTGTCAAATCCTTGGCTCTATCTAAACTTGTTCACCTTATTCTCAGTATCCCCAATCCAGATAATGGCATAATAAAAACAATCAACAAGATCTTTTATTCATATATTTGGAAGAGTTCCATAGATAGAATTTCTCGGAATTCGCTAATGCAGGATATAGAAAATGGTGGTTTAAAAATGGTAAACTTAGAATATTTTATGAATTCCTTAAAATTAACATGGATTAGAAGAGCAATAAATGGACATGATTCATTATGGTATCATATCCTTAGATGTTACCTCCCAAACAAAAATAGTTTATTTACTAATATAGGAGATGATTACCATTAACTGTGGGAAAAAATTTTACAAATATGTTCTGGAAACAGGTATTCAATATACTAGCATTATTCCAAAAGAAAGTGGAACTTAACGAAAATGATGTAAGTTCTGAACCACTGTGGTTCAACTTCCTAATTAAAATTGGTAACAAACCTGTTTATTACCAGAATTGGAATATAATAGGTATAACAAACGTACATGATATGTATGACCCAGATGGCAACTTATTTAAATATGATGGATTTTCTGAATTTTATGGCTTTCATCCACCATTTACTACATTTGAAGGGCTAAAGGCTGCAATATTACATACATGGCCATTTTTATCCACCAAACCACTTTCAGCTGACTTTCTATTTTAGCCAAAGTATATAAATACCATAATACAAAACAAACAGGGGTCAAAACATATATATAACATCTGTATAAAGTCGTCTTTTTCTCCACCAAAAAATATATCTAAATGGGAAAGAGAATTAAATTTTGAACAAGAATACAATTGGTGGAAAAGTATCAACAGCAATGTGTTCAGTATATCTAAGGATACCAAATTAAGATGGTTCCAATATAGAATAATCCAAAGAATTCTCCCTACAAACAAATTTTTCTATAATATTAAAGTGATAAGCAGCCCAAATTGTAGCTTCTGTAATGCGTCTATTGAAACGTATACGCATTTATGTTTTTGATTGTGTACACGTCCAAAATTTAATTAAACAAGTCGAGCAATGGATAAAAGAATCGGCAGACATTATAGTTAGCTTCTCTCATACCAGTTTTCTTCTTGGCCACTCAAAGAACAATATCATAATTGACATTATTGCTCTTTTGACAAAGCAATTTATATATAGTTCAAAATTTCTGAAGAAATCACAAGATATTAAAATATTAAAAATTCATATACATTCTCATTATATATTAGGAAAAAAACATGTATTCCAATAAAATCAAATATAATGAATTTATTAAAAGATGGAGTGTATACCATAAGTTGTTTTAATAAATATCTCTAGGTCATCCACCACTGACAGTATCTTAAGTATTTATTACCATATATATACATGTATAAAAAAATTGAGTGTTTAGTACTGAGTGAGGTTCAATGATGTGTTGGCAAGAGGTTTGTTGTTTTATTTCATAGTATATTAATTTTGATCTGTGTATGTATGTATAAAAAAAATATATATATACTGTGTGAAAATGTGACCAAAAATGAAAATAAAATATTCAAATGAAAAAACCCCCCAAAAAACAATATGAGCGGCCAGTTACTTATCAATGTAGTTTTCAGCAGGAGATACCAGTGGATAATCTTCAGAGATGTGGATGATGAGGAGGTGGTGGTAGGGGCGCTGTAACCCCTGTTTACTCCCCGCTTCTGATGGCTGTGAAGTCATTGGAGTTTGAAATATATCTGTTCAATGTTAAATCACGTGTTTTTGTTATTGATACAGAGGATAACTGGTTACTGTCTTAAGACATCAGCTTTATCCTGCCAAGGTTAGAATGGCTAATGGCGCGAGGCTAAGCCGAGCGGTATTTGCCATTCGACCTGAGTAGGATAAAACCGATATCTTAAGACAATAATCGGTTATTTTATTTATCCTACCAACCAATAACAAAAAATAGTCTGAAAATCATTTGTATTCCAGTTTGCGTACGCCAGAATGAGTACCAGCAAAGTAGCTGCAAGGCATAGCCAGTATGACGTCATACATGATCTATGACATCATGTTTAGAAGATGCTCGCTCGCCTTCATTTTGTCACATTCAAAACCATGTTTCTAAGTCTAAAGTCCGAACCAAATTGTTAACAACTACGATAAATTGTTCTCCTACCTTTATTTTTCGTTAGATTATACCAACATTTTGTCCAGACAGAAATCTTGAAAAAAAAACGTCATTACAATGACACAGATTCCACATACTAGATGATAACTATGTCACCTATATCGACTTCGCTGAGATCGAATAGGGCAAAAAGGATGTAATTTTGTGCCGGCTGCCATTTTGCCTTTTTATGGAATACTCTCCAAGATTGGATAAAAGGATATGACTTATATGAGTACGTGCTTAAAATTCTTGTTTGGTTTACTCGAGTCGAATCGGGCTTATGTCACGTGACCGAACATAATAGAAATTGATCTAGTCATCATATCTTGTCAATTTATGCATCTCCCTCTCTCCCTCCAACCCGCCCTCCCTTCCCCATTACACCTCGTGGTAATAAGTATTCTTTAAATAAACAGCAAGCCACGCGTGTAATGAGAGAACAGAATACACACGCCAATACGTGGGTGTGTACGGCTTTGAATAAAACGAAAACTCTAAAATTATCGGATTATTAACACTGCATCTGTCATGACTGTCACTGCAATTTTATTATTCCTGAAAGTATTATTGTGCAAAATGTATCTGGCATGCCCTTGAACATGGTCAAAGTGTACTTAAAGTTCAGTTATTTTCAGTCTCTATTAAAGTATGAAGATGACAGTTTCTACAGTAGGAAGCTGTTGTCAAAATAGATTCCGTTTGTGAACCGTTCATCAGGTACCATCCAGTCAAAGCTGCGTTATCTGCTGGTAGTAACAAACCAAATAACTTCCGGCTGGGTCAAAGTTCGAGGTGCACCAAATGTTTGATAGAAAAGTGAACACCACATGTCCTGTGTTGGTGATAAATGTGAGTGTGTTGATTATATAGTTTCATCTGGGAATTTTTTTTAATGCAATTGTATTTCATCTAGTACCAGTGTCAAGTAGCCTTGTGCTTGAACCATGTATGGGTACCTGTTGAAAAAGTACTCATATTTGAGGCGGAAATAGGGTAGTCATAGACGCTACGCTTTTTCTCAGAAATGAGCAGCTTGACCCCCATTGTTTTTCTGATTCACTTTAAGGGAGAGGGGTGGTAGTATTTATATCCATAGCGTTTATGTCGATTGATACGCTGCAGGTAAGAGTTTTAGCAACATATGTTACTATTGTCGTCTATGGGATTTGATTTGGTAGTATACACCCAGCTATATATTTGTTATTTAAGCATTTTGAATAGACCATCAGCGTCTGCCTGTCTACCCCCCGCCCCCCCCCCCCCCCTCCTCCCCTCCTCTCCTCTCTCTCTCTCTCTCTCTCTCTCTCTCTCTCTCTCTCTCTCTCTCTCTCTCTCTCTCTCTCTCTCTCTCTCTCTCTCTCTCTCTCTCTCTCTCTCTCTCTCTCTCTCTTTTTATTCGTTTATAATTTGTTGATATAAACGTGTCCCGTTGAACGATCCTTATTTTTATTTTGCTGTCTATGTCACACGTAAAATTAATGTTAATCTCCAGCTTAAGTTTAAAAAGCGGGCTGTTATACCACTATTGTTTGGCGACAGATATGTAGGTTGCATGAAAGATAAAGTCTGTCTTGTTTAACGTCACCACTAGAAAACATTGATGTATTAATCATCGGCTGTTAGATGTCAAACATTTGGTAATTTTGACATATAGTCTTTAGAGAGGAAACCCGCTAAAACACATTTATTAGTAGCAAGGGCTCTGATATATACTCTTCAAAAAAAGAAACGCAAAAGGGTACAAATGGGTTATAACTCCGATTTTATGTTTCCTACCGGTTCATGCTTTGTGAATATAAGGTCATTGCATGTCCCAAACACATTCCCACGGTTACATTCGATAAAACGCAGCTACTGTACAATAAAGTTCCAAAATGTGAATATTCGCAAAAACGCATCCACGTGCAAACCATGTCACCACTGCACGTGCGTTGTCTGCACGTGCAACATGAACACCGACAGTATAAAAGTGCAGGGTGTTCGCTTGCCTGGCCTCTGTATCTGGCCGACAGTTGACAATCCAGGACATGCCACGTCTCAGTGAACCGCAGAGAAACAATGCCATCGGCCGACTAGACGCAGGCGAATCCAGAACGGCCGTTGCCAGGGCATTCCATGTGTCCCCAAGCACCATCTCCAGACTGTGGGACCGTTACCAGCAACATGGATCAACACGTGACCTCCCTAGATCCGGTCGACCACGGGTCACTACCCCCGGGCAGGACCGCTACATCCGGGTACGCCACCTTCGGGAACGATTGACTACTGCCACCTCCACAGCCGCAGCAATACCAGGTTTGCGCAGGATATCCGACCAGACCGTACGGAACCGCCTACGTGAGGTAGGAATTCGTGCCAGACGTCCAGTTCGAGGTGTCATCTTAACACCACAACACCGTCGACTCCGACTGCAGTGGTGCCAGAGATTCATCGACAATGGCCTCAACTGCGATGGAGACAGGTGTGGTTCAGTGACGAGTCCCGATTTCTGCTCCGACGTCATGATGGAAGATGTCGCGTGTATAGGCGTCGTGGTGAACGTTATGCGGCAAACTGCGTGCAGGAAGTGGACAGATTCGGCGGGGGTAGTGTCATGGTGTGGGCAGCCATCTCACACACTGGCAGAACTGACCTGGTCCACGTGCAGGGCAACCTGAATGCACAGGGCTACATTGACCAGATCCTCCGGCCACACATCGTTCCAGTTATGGCCAACGCCAACGCAGTGTTCCAACATGACAACGCCAGGCCTCACACAGCACGTCTCACAACGGCTTTCCTACAGAACAACAACATTAATGTCCTTCCTTGGCCATCGATATCACCGGATTTGAACCCAATTGAGCATCTATGGGACGAGTTGGACCGACGCCTCCGACAGCGACAACCACAGTCCCAGACCCTGCCCGAGCTGGCAGCAGCCTTGCAGGCCGAGTGGGCCACCATCCCCCGGGACGTCATCCGTACTCTGGTTGCTTCAATGGGCAGGCGGTGCCAGGCAGTTGTCAACACACGCGGAGGCCACACCCGGTATTGACTCCAGATGACCTTGACCTTGGTGGTGTGTCCTATCACTTACTCACAATGGACTAGAGTGAATTGTGAACAATCCTGCAACATTTGGTAATTATCGGACTCACCATTCAATAATTAAATCAATTCTCCAAATGTTACGACAATGTGGTTTTGCGTTTCTTCTTTTGAAGAGTATATTATGCACCACATCACAGATCGAATAGCAAAACAAAAATAAACAAATAAATAAGTAAGTAAATGAAAGTTAATTTTGTTTTAACAACACCACTAGAGCACATTGATTTATTATTCATCGGCTAATGGATGTCAAACATTTGGTAATTCTGACATAGTCTTAAGGAGGAAACCCGCTACATTAATCCATTAGTAGCAACTGATCTTTTATATGCACCTTCTCACAGACAGGATATCACATACCACGGCCTTTGGCATGACAGTACGTACAGTCGTGGTGCACTGACTGGAATGGGAAATAGAGCAAATGGACAAACAGTAGGATTGTTATTTACGTGTCACACACGAAGGGCCAATTACAAGCTAGGTCAGGCATAAATTAATTAGGGCTGAACTGGACTTTCGATATCACATATGTGATGTATTAGAATGTGCCTTGGCCCCTCAGCTGAAACGCGAATTAACAACACACACCCCACCACTGGATTTTTCTTTGACACCAAATGCTACGTTCGTTCGTTCGTTCATTCGTTCGTTCGTTTGTTTATTCATTCATTCATTCGTTTCATCCTTCCATCCGCCCTTTCGTCCATTCATTCATTCGTTCGTTCGTTCATTCATGACCGGCCTCGGTGGCGTAGTGGTTAGGTCATCGGTCTACAGGCTGGTAGGTACTGGGTTCGGATCCAGATACCGACTCCAAACCCTGAGTGAGTGCTCCACAAGGCTCAGTGGGTAGGTGTAAACCACTTGCACCGACCAGTGATCCATAACTGGTTCAACAAAGGCCATGGTTTGTGCTATCCTGCCTGTGGGAAGCGCAAATAAAAGATCCCTTGCTGCTAATCGGAAAGAGTAGCCCTTGTAGTGGCGACAGCGGGTTTACTCTCAAAATCTGTGTGGTCCTTAACCATATGTCTGACACTATATAACAGTAAATAAAATGTGTTGAGTGCGTCGTTAAATAAAATATTTCTTCTTTTTTTTCATTCATACATCCATCAATCCATCCATCACTTGATCCATCCATGAGCCAATCCATCCATCCATTCATTCATTCATTCATTCATTCATTCATTCATTCATTTCTTCTATTTATACAGCACGTCTTATAAATATATATTTTCTTATCTTGCATATACACATGCATGTACCATGGGATCCTAGTTTAAAACACGCTGTTAGAGTACTGAACTCGGCTTATCAACACGTCCCCGGGGCAGAGTGTGTTTACTACAGACACTCACACATACTCAGACAATCCATTTGTCTTGACGGTCAGTGGGGTTTCTTTACGTTTATCTGGCAATATATTTATTCGTCTGACTTGTAATGGCTTCTACGATGTTAGATAATATCTCCGTTTTAAAGGAAGTCCCCCTACTCCTAACCTTCCCCTCCCTCTGATTTCGCAACCATTGTGAAGTAGGGACAAGCGCCTAGACGTAGCTCAGTGGTAAACATCTTTCGTCTGACGTACGATGGGTCGTAGAATCGATAGACCCATCCCCCCCCCCAAAAAGCAATAAAAACTAACAAACAAAAAAACCCAACCAACCAACCTCCCCCCCGGAAAAAAGCCCCCCCCCCCCCCCCCCCCCCATTTGAGAAAAGCCCCGCCCCGCCCCCACCCCACCGAAATTAAAATAAAACAAGTAAACTAATAATAACAAAATAAGACAACGTATGTTATCCTATGGGTAGCATCTAAGCGAGTTAAAGTTCATTTCGATCCCCACCTCTCTGATATCCAATTGAGATTGTTAAAAGCACGCTAGACCTAAGGTATCTGAGCTATCTAGGACAGGTATTAATGGTTAATAATAAAATATAATATTATATTCGCCAAAATGAATTGCAATTATATATATATATACTACTCAAAAGAATTTAAGGGTCAAAAATTTATAACCAAATAAGTTTCAGAGTGTATTAGATTGATGATGTAAACTACACCAAATTTTTTTATTTATTGTTCCATATTTACAAAAAAACACAAATAAACGTCACTGTATACAAGAAAGTCACATGACATGCTGTCAAAGTTGAAGGTTGTCAAACATGGATTTTACACATTAGAACATTCGTTTAATAGTGTGTGAATCCACCCCTGGCGCGAATACACTCGACACATCGTTGCCTCATGCTGTTGATCAGACGTCTGAAGAACTCTTGGGGAATGGCCTGCCACTCTGCCATAAGAAGTTGACCCAGATCATGAAGGTTGGCCGGAGGGGCATGGTTATCCCGAACTCTCCTGCCTAATTCGTCCCAGGCGTTCTCTATTGGGGCCAAGTCAGGCGAATATGCTGGCCAATCCATCCTGGCGATACCTTGTTGTCTGAGAAAGTCCGTTACCACCCTGGCGCGGTGGGGTCTGGCATTGTCATCCTGCAGAACTTCCCCGCCGCCAATCTGCTGAAGGCCTGGGAGAACCAACGGCCGGATAATCTCATTCAGATAGCGGATTCCATTCAGATTGCCATCCACCACATAGAGGGGGGTCCTGTGGTGGATAGAGATGCCGCCCCACACCATGACGCTGCCACCACCGAACCGGTGACGTTGTCTAACGTTAACGTCAGCGAAGCGCTCCCCAGGACGTCTGTAGACACGAACCCGACCGTCGTTGAACTGGAGACTAAACCTGGACTCATCAGTGAACATCACTCGACCCCACTGAACACGTTGCCACCGCAGATGAAGCGTGCAGCAGTGACGTCTGGCCGTTCTGTGATGTGGTAGGAGTGGTGGTCGAACAGCCTGGCGACGGCAGCGTAGATTATTGGCTCTCAGACGATTGCGTATGGTTTGATCAGACACTCGAGTTCCAGTCGCAGTCCGCAGATTGTCACGTAATCGGCGTGCAGTGGTTGTGCGTTGACGTAGAGCCATATTGGTGATGTAGCGGTCCTCTCTATTTGTAGTGCTTCTGGGTCTTCCCGAACGTGGACGATTTCAAACAGAATTCGTTGCTTGGTACCGTTGCCACAGTCGGCCAAAGGCACTCTGACTGACACCAAGTCTCAGAGCAACATTTCTTTGCGTATTGCCATCCTGAAGCCAAGCAATAGCCCTTCCTCGATCTTCGATAGTGAGTTGAAGTCGTACCATTGTTGAATTTGGAGTGTGCACCGTACACGAACGCAAGCTCCAATTATACAGATATTCAGCATTGGGAAAATGGAATACACGTGCACAGCGTGCAAATGAAGCGCTTTGTGAAAAAGCAAGTTATGGGCACTTAGCAGACCTTTCGCTTTCGCCCTAATTTACGTGCAAATGTAAGCATGTTTTCGCCATTAGAACTAGTCGACAGTGTCAATGACAGTGGATTTTAATTCATTTATGGGTTGCTTAGACCCACTTTCGTCAAAATGGAACAATACCATGCGTGACATTATGGTCTAGCTAATATAATTGACATTCAGAAAATAATGTCGAAAATATCGTCTGACCCTTAAATTCTTTTGAGTAGTAACGACAGCTTAAACTCTTATTATCCCTCTCCCCTGTCTGTGATTTATTTTACATTTTAAGGCCGAAGTGTTTCTATTTGTTTCTGTATGTCGTGTAGCTGGTAAATGTTTGAACAGCATACCTATGTTAGCATTGTCCTAGATTGAGGACCCGGGGAGTACAAACTTGGCACATTTTAGCATTTTGAAATATTCAAAATGGCGTCCACGATGGCTGCCAAAACACAGAACTGACAATATATCTGATACACGTTTGCAATCACCTATGGCAAAACTGTCGCCTATGATTGGGTTTTAAGGCCAAGGAATTCATTTTGAACTACCAGCTCAGACCAAAATGACAGAATATCTTAAGTCTATAAGCTATGAATACTGTAATGCACGAGTTTTGTGACAGATGTCAGTGCCAGTATAAAAGCCGACATTACCTGGGCGATCTGACTGATTCTGTCAACGATTTTAAGTACGCAACTATATATTTACAGAAATTTCTTTGAAAGCAGTCATGCCAAAGGGCCTCAAGATGCGGCGGGAGGGCTAATAATGAATCAGGAATATGCCACGGTAATTCGTGGGAAAGCTAATATTCAGTGTGCATATGACTTGTACCAGGTTTTTTTTTAGCAATCTCCAGGAAGCAAAATCACATAAATTCAGACGTCGTATATTCAGATATGTTGAAAGTATCCCGAGAAATAAAGTTCAGAGTTGCAAGGCTATTCCTGAAAATCGAAAGATACATCAAGTTACGGCAACTGCGAATTCAAAGCAGCTACTTATCAAAGCTGGACATGTTACGAATGCGACAGTTGTATTGAAGGTTCCATGAACAAATGTGAAAACCAGAAAACGATTGGAACAGTAAAAACAGTGACAGTTCAGAATGAGACTCATTCTTTAATTGAAGGAAGTGAAGAAAACAGCGAAACAGGGCTGCGTTTTACGAAGCGATATTAGCGCTAAGATCACCGTAGTGCATAAGGTAACTATGGACTTAAGGTGATCTTAGGGCTAAGTTTAAAGGGACATTACCGAGTTTGCTGCATTGTAGAATGTTTCCGACTAATAAAATATTTCTACGATTAAACTTACATATTAAATATATTTTCTCGTTTAGAATATTAGTGTCTGTATATTCAATGTGTTTCTGGTCGTCTTAAAGGGATATTCCTGAGTTTGCTGCATTGTAAGATGTTTCCGACTAATACAATATTTCTACGATTAAACTTACATATTAAATATATTTTCTCGTTTAGAATATTAGTGTCTGTATATTCAATGTGTTTCTGGTCGTCTTAAAGGGATATTCCTGAGTTTGCTGCATTGTAAGATGTTTCCGACTAATAAAATAGTTCTACGATTAAACTTATATATTAAATATATTTTCTTGTTTAGAATATCAGTGTCTGTATATTCAGTGTGTTTCTGTTCATCTCAATATTTGTAAGAAGCCCAAACTGGATTTTGTCTTCAAATAATTTTTAAGAAATAAAATGAAATTTAACCTAGTACAAATATTAGAACGATCAGAAACACGTTTAATATACAGTCACTAATATTTTATTGAAACAAATATATAAAAACATCTTAAAAATATCAGGAAACTCAGGAATGTCCCTTTAATATTTATAAACATCTCAAACCTATGATGATCGTATCAAATGAACGTTAGAGAAAACAGCTGACGGAAGTGGCAATCCAAACAATCTCGAAATATCAGGAACACGGTTAAAACATGCATTCATTCCATTCCCTATCTACGTGTTGAGCCCCGACTTCCGTCTAAGACTTCCGGTTCTGGCTAGTAATCGTCCAATATCCCTAATAAAGACGGTTTGGAACCGTGATTAAGTTATGTCCGAATCGGTAACTAAACTAGGGACAATGACGTCAGAAGCTTCACCTATAGCTGAGGGGGTTTTCATGAACTACGAAAGACTTTTTTTTAAATAAAGTACAAATTAATAATAGCATTTAAACATTTAAAAGACAAATGAGAAAGAAAGAAAAATGCTGTGTGGTTTTGTGGGTTGGTAATATGTATTAGCGGCAATTCGCGTTGACTATCGAATGAAACATGTCATCGATTAACAGTTGGCACACGCAAGTGATGATCGATTAAAGGGACATTCCTGAGTTCGCTGCATTGTACGATGTTTCCGACTAATAAAATATTTGTACGATTAAACTTATATATTAAATATATTTTCTTGTTTAAAATATCAGTGTCTGGATATTCAATGTGTTTCTGGTCGTCTTATTATTTGTAAGAAGCCCAAACTGGATTTCGTTTTCAAATAATTTCGTACGTACGAAAAAAGTAGATTTTAGGAAATAAAATGAAATTTAACCTAGTACAAATATTAGAACGATCAGAAACACGTTTAATATATAGCCACTAATATTCTATGCAGAAAAATATATTTGATATGTAATTACAATCATTAAAAAATCTCTGTTAGTCGATAACATGTTAATAACTGCAGCAAACTCAGGAATGTCCCTTTAATATACAATGTACATGTTTTAACAACGTTATAAACAGATGGCATAATTTTGACGTTACTGTACGAGGTACGAACATTGTGCGTAACGTCTCTGTGAGATGTGGGTTTGGTGTGCACCTACTGTCGTATTGCGCTAGATAACTGGGGAGACATGTTTTACAGCTCCATCGCTAAGATAATTTCCGCTCCGATAAATCACTGATGTGTTTTTGTCGGAAACGTAATTGCAAAGCCACTTTTACGACAACGCTATCGCCTCGAACTTAGACGGCTATAGTTTTACTAATTATGCTAATCATTCTGTCTCTCTACCTGTCTGTCTATCTCTCTCTCTCTCTGTCTCTGTCTGTCTGTCTGTCTCTCAATCTCTCCTTCTTTATATCTCTTTGTCTCTCTCTGTCAACATCCCTCTCTCTCTCTCTCTCTCTCTCTCTCTCTCTCTCTCTCTCTCTCTCTCTCTCTCTCTCTCTGTCTCTCTCTCTCTCTCTCTCTCTCTCTCTCTCTCTCTCTCTCTCTCTCTCTCTCTCTCTCTCTCTCTCTCTCTCTCTCTCTCTCTCTCACTCTCTCTCTCTCTCCTCTCTCTCCAATTACCATCACCTCCCTCCACAAAAACCCCAAACAAACAAGCAAAAAAGAAACCAACAAACAAACAACAAAAACAATAACAACAATGACCCCCCCCCCCCCCCCCCCCCCCCCCCCCCCCCCCACACACACACACCTAAAAAGAGCCTCGTGAGTTTAAGATAGTTACAGCCCTAGTAGATAAATCACCAGACCCAAGACTGTAAGGAAGTGGTTCGCGCCCAGGAACCGGCTCCCACTCAAAGCGAGTTTTACCGGTTCAACGGGGAAGTGTTTCAGGGCAGCTATCAGTATACTTCTTTATCAATCCCCTGATGCTAGTTCAACGATACAAATTATTAACTCTCCTTACTATGTCATTACAAAAAGAAGAGTACTAAATAGCAATGCTAAATGTGGTGATATCTCAAAGAGACAATCCTGAGTTTGCTGCAATTTTTAAGATGTTATCGACTAACAGAGACTTTTTAACGATTGTAATTACATATCAAATATAGTTTTCTTCATAAAATATTAGTGGCTGTATATTAAACGCGTTTCTGATCGTTCTATTATTTATACTAGGCTCAATTTCACTTTATTTCCAAATATGTTTTTCGTACGTACGGAATTATTTGAAGACAAAATCCAGTTTGGGCTTCTTACAAAAATATAAATAAATAATATGTTCATATACTTACCATTTGTGACACCCAATAGCCGATATGTATTTTTGTGCTTGGGTGTCGTTAAACATACATTCATTCATTCTTACAAATATTAGAACGATCAGAAAAACATTAAATATACAGACACTGATATTCTAAATGAGAAAATATATTTAATACGTATTTTTAGACGTTAACAGATTTTATTAGTCGGAAACATCTTACAATGCAGGAAACTCAGGACAGTCCCTTTAAATTGAACTCCTTAATGCAAAGTGTGTTTGTTTTTATTTAACGACACCACTAGATCACAATGATTAATAAATCATCGGCTATTGGATGTCAAACATTTGGAAATTCTGACACGTTATTATCAGAAGAAACCCCCTACATATTTTTTCTAATGCAGCAAGGGATCTTTTATATGCACATTTCCACAGAAATAAAAGCACATTCCACGGCCTTTGGCCAGTTGTGGTGCACTGGTTGGAACGATGAAATACCCATTACGTAGTTATTAGAGGAAAGCCGCTACAGGTTTCCTAATGCAGCAAGGGATCTTTTATATGCACTTTTCCACAGAGGGGAAAGCACATACCACGGCATTTGGTCAGTTGTGGTGCACTGTCTGGAAAGAGAAAATACCCATTAAATTGAATGGATCAATCGAGGTAGTTCGATCCTGCGACGCAAGCTCATCAGGTGAACATGCAACCGACCGAGTTAAATCCTGCCCCCTCCCCCCCCCCCACCCCCACACACACAGACGCCACTCCCCATATTTGTTTTATTTTTTAATTTTTTTAATGATGAGGTCGTCTTCTGTAGTAGAATGTTTCATTACAGTTCTAAACCTTTGCTGCCAACCAAACGCCAGCCTCATCATAATGCAGTACTCGGAGATTGCTGGAGTCATCAAACATTTCCAAGATTCTTTT
The DNA here is from genome assembly GCF_016097555.1 of Gigantopelta aegis. Lineage (NCBI taxonomy): Eukaryota > Metazoa > Mollusca > Gastropoda > Neomphalida > Peltospiridae > Gigantopelta > Gigantopelta aegis. Next base: position 9,896,258 of record NC_054700.1, on the reverse strand, counting down.
ACTTGCATTTCCTTTCAAGCACCCACTGGAAATCAGTGATACTATTGTGTGTCTGTAGAAGTCGGGTTTCGCATTATCAAGTTTCAAGAACGAAGTGGCTCACGGAAAGGCCACTGCTCTTTGTGACAGTCCGTTCTTCTCTGAAGTGACTAAAACAAACATCGTCGCTTTGGAAATAGGCTATTGCATCAGATATTGCAGCTAAGAGCGTCAAAACATCCTATTGTCTTCGTGTTCTGGTGTGCGAATGCAACAAATGCTCACTTTGAAGTCTGTGTTTGTTATTGGGTAACAGTCTTAAATTAAAAAACCCAACAAAAACACCCTTAGATATCTATAATTGTAAGGTTTCTTTCGCCTCTTTAGAATGAATAATATGAGCAGGAAATTGAAAGCGATGACAGATAGATGAAAGGACAGATAACATATAACATTTAGTGAAATATCTTAAAATATCAGTGAAATAAAAGTGTTATCAGCCACTCAGTGACAATAACACATCTTAGAGTGAAGATTTCAATATTTCACTGCAAAATGTGTTATCGTCACTGTAGAAAGTGTTATCGTCACTCTAGAAAGTGTTATCTTCACTAGAGAAGTATTTTTCTGCTGGCATTTTAAAAACAAAGGTAAATTGCCAAAAGTTATATAATAAATAGAAAATTTCACGTTTTTTGTCAAATATGATTTATATCACATCTCGTGAAGTTTGCAATCATATCAGACCGCTACTTTTCAGACGCACGTGCGTTTTTAAAAAACCCAGGAATACTTGGGTTCTACGGAAATGGATAATTTAAAGAATAAGATATAAACGGCTCTAATAGTGAGACATATGCTGTAGTGTTTAAAAACTAAGGTCTGTCCCTTTAATGGATGTGGAATATCAAAGATACAGTGCCCATACTTTTTAAGTAATTCATAGTCAGTAGAGTCATCGTTTTGTTTTTTGCCACCCGATATATATATATATATATATATATATATATATATATATATATATATATATTATATATATATATATAATATATATAATATAATATCTTACATTTTCAGTGCAATCAAAGTATGTGATATTTTTTTTCAGATCACATACTTTAAGAATTTGATAACTTTGCAAATTAGATGTAAATTAGTCGAGGTCTCGGCACTAGGTTTATTGGCATTTAAGCAAACGTACTTGGGTGACACTCCATGATTGACGTATGCATTCAAAGTCATCAAATAAAAAAACGTTTCAATGGAAATTTGACACTGAAAGCTGTCCAGCGTTCAGAAAACAAAAAACGTTAGGCATAACTTTATTTTGATGTAAGGACATCCAAAATGACGTAATTCGAGTTTGACGTCATTTCCATTCAAAAATACACTGCGCCACATATTCTTATGTCATTTGAATATCTAGTAATGGCGGACTGGAATTAAAGTTGCGTGTACAGTTTACAAAAACACGTTGTATTAAGCTTGAGCTTATATGATAAAGAGATTATTCCCCTCGTGTATTTCGGTATCGTCAATATCATATATTAGGAATAAAAATAACACTCTGGTAATGACCCTCTCTCTCTCTCTCTCTCTCCCTCTCTCTCTCTCTCTCTCTCTCTCTCTCTCTCTCTCTCTCTCTCTCTCTCTCTCTATATATATATAGATATATATATATAAGATATATATATATATATATATCTATAATATATATCTTATAGATATATATATATATATATATATATATATATATATAGCTATATATTATATATTATTGTAAAAGGACCAAACACCAATTAAACATTTATTTGATTTCTCTCATCTGCTCATTTACGCTCGCCGCTTTTATCATCACATTAAATATTAAAAGGACGATTTCTGTTTAGAGCATCGCTAAATCCCCGGAATAATACTTAGCGTGCGTTACAAGACATATGCTATCGCATCTGTATTTACTCTCACAGGGTCATTTGGTGGTCATGACCAATCATGGAAAAATTTCTTGGAATAATATTAAGATTATTATTTTTGGTTGCCAAACGCAATCAAACCAATTAAGCGCTGGCCGGAAACACATTACAGATAGACATGTTACAAATGACACGCGGTGAATGGTGACCACCTGCCGGCGAAAGGTGACTGACAAAACTATGATTCGCCTCACGACAAACCTGTAATGAAAAAAAAGAAAGGAATGTTTTATCTAACGACGCACTCAACACATTTTATTTACGGATATATGGCGTCAGACATATGGTTAAGGACCACACAGAGTTTGAGAGGAAACCCGCTGTCGCCGCTACATGGGCTACTCTTTCCGACTAACAGCCAGGGATCTTTTATTTGCGCTTCCCACAGGCAGGATAGCACAAACCATGGCCTTTGTTGAACCCGTTATGGATCACTGGTCGGTGCAAGTGTTTTACACCTACCCATTGAGCCTTGCGGAGCACTCACTCAGGGTTTGGAGTCGGTATCTGGATTAAAAATCAAATGCCTCGACTGGGATTCGAACCCAGTACCTACCAGCCTGTAGATCGATGGCCTAACCACGACGCCACCGAGGCCGGTAACCTGTAATGAGGAACAGACAAGGGAAGAAGAAGGAAATGTTTTATTTAACGACGCACTGAACACATTTTATATACGGTTATATGGCGTCGGACATATGGTTAAGGACCACGCAGATATTGAGAGAGAAAACCCGCTGTCGCCACTTCATGGGCTACTGTTTTCGATTAGCAGCAATGAATCTTTTATATGCACCATCCCACAGACAGGAGAGTACACACCACGGCTTTTGTTACACCAGTTGTGAAGCACTAGCTGGAACGAGAAATACCCCATTGGGTCCACCGACAGGGATCGATCCTAGACCGACCACGCATCAAGCGAACGCTATACTACTGGGCTTACGTCCCGCCCCAAACAAGAAGGGATACTAGTATGAACTGTTTTATTTGAGGTCACCGCTGCTTGAAGCTAAAGTTAAAGAGTTTGTTTTGTTTAACGACACCACAAGAGCATAATTAGTTTATTAATCATAGGCTATTGGATGTCAAACATTTGGTAATTTTTGACTTGTAGTACTAGAAGAAATCCGGTACCTTTTTTTATTCCATTAGCAGTGGGTCTTTTACATGCACTTTCCCCACAGACAGGACAGCACATAACACTGACATTTGATATACCAGTCGTGGTGCACATGCTGGAACGAGAACGAGAGTGATCTAGAAAACACTTTTAAACTTATAGTCAGGTCCCATTTTCCAGAAATGTGATATGTACGGACATTATTTTAGGATTTGGTCCAACATATATTTTTAACCTAATTTTGGTATGCTGAATCCAAACAAAAATAATATAGTGGGATAACCAAACGCCGAAACATTGCCTAATACAAATATACAACGATCTTTATAGGATTTGTTTTGACAATAACATGTGTGTGGATACATTTAATTTATAAAAACATGTGTGTGGATACATTTAATTTATAAAAATCTATGTTGAACATATAGTTTTGTGTCAAAACGTTGTAGAAAAAAATGGCGGAAAACAACATGGCGGCCATTTGACATAAAATCAACATTCAAGTCTTATGAAGGGCGTTATTTGCTGCCATAAATGCAAGAATGAATCGCACAAATGAGTTCAACATATGTGTAGTAAGGTTCAAGATGGCCGCCATATCATAACTATTTGTAATGGGTGGAAATATATCGTCCAAAAAGTAGTCTATTTAATAATACATTACTGTATTTTTTTATTTATTACATCAAATATTATGCTAAGAGACGTTTAACATGTATGGGTATTTAGTGAAAGGGTTGTTTAACAACAACAGCAACCTTTCTAATACTTTAACACAAACTGGAAGCAAAATCAGATGGCATTCATAGGTTATTCATTCATACGAGGCCATCCACTGCTGAAAGGAAAGGTTTCAAAGAGGAAATTAGTTAATTTTACATTGCGTTCTGTTCAGTATGAGGCATTGGCATTCTTCTTACGGGTTGTGTATCTCTAATTTGTGTATTTGCATTGCGTTCTGTTCAGTATGAGGCATTGGCATTCTTCTTACGGGTTTGTGTATCTCTAATTTGTGTATTTACTTTGATTAACAGAGACTTGAAGCGATCAAATACAGCATGTCAGCATATTTCTCAAATCTTTATTACCTTTGTGTTTTGGACTTTGAATCAATGCCTGTCCATCAACAACGAAGACTGACTTCCCGATTAAATTTGAATCTTGAGTTTGTTTCAACAGTGTATATTGCTAGCAAGTCATTCTTTATGATCAGCAAAGTATTCACTCCCAGGCCGGCTTTTTATGCTGTAAATAGTCTGTGTAAAATATCGTATTCAATTCAAGGATTGTACCTGATTGCACTACATTGTATATTGTGGTTTGGCGCTTTGGCCCTTTAGACCATAAGATTACCACATGTAGCATCTGCATTATAGGCAGTGCACCATCGACTGCAGTTAATGCGATCAAACAAATGCATCTATAAAACCATGACATCATATACCAAGAACAAGCACAGGTGCTGATCCCAGTGATCATCAAGCACTGCCCTTGTAAAGAATGAAACCATTAATCAAAATTTGAAATCAGCATTCTTGTTAATATTACATTTTGTGAAGTAACTTGTGAAACAGCAATAAGAACATACACCGTTGTCATACAATTTTTATTTTATTTTAATTAGTCTTTCGTGAAGGTTTCTGTATTTCTGCTCTATGAAAAACATTAATTGCCAACACATTAAATTTGGAGTAATTGCGATGCTAGATTATGAGCTCTCATTTCTCTCATGTATTGCTTTCCTGCCAATTCATGATTAACATCTACAGGGCCAAATATCTCTATCCATATTTCATATATACCTGAACATTTCCTGTGAAGTCAGATAAATGTAGTTGATAACGATGTGTGAACCTACCATTGTAGGTATAGAGGTTGAAAAGTGGGCATATATCTGATATTGGTTAACTTGGGATTAATAATAATAATATACCAAATGAATATCATTCATGTTGGAGGCAAATCTTTGGCATGTCATTGCCAGGTCTGGCATGACTCCATCATTTTGCTGATCCAGTTTAGGAGGTTGGATATAAACAAGTCCTGAAAACATAAGTTTCGGGTGAGGCTGGTAACTGGAGGGCGGGGGGGGGGGGGGGGGGGTGGTAAACTAGAGGAATCAGTTATTAAATGCGCAGTTGTGTTTGTTGTAATTGTTACATAATTATACACAAAATATGTACACATATAATTGTTATAAACCAATATAGATTGTCTATAATGAACTCTGGCCGTACTAAAATAGTTTCTAATAACATGCAGAATTATGAGTTAGGCCTATATTCTTGTATTTGGATTGCCTTTCAACGGGGATGGGGTGAGGCGGGGCAGGGGGGAGAGGGAGGGTATGTGACATAAAAACTGGGAAGGGGGCGGGATTTGGCTCAGTCGGTTGGGTGCTCGCTTGAGGTGTTTGCGTCGCATGATCGAACCACCTCGATGGGTCCATTCAGCTGGGGGGTTTTCTCGTTCCAACGAGTACACCACAGCTGGTCAAATACCGTGGTGTGTGCTTTCATATCTCAGGGGAAAATGCATATAAAAGATCCCTTGCTGCATTAAGAAAAAATAGCGGGTTTCCTCTGATGACTACGTGTCAGAAATACAAATGTTTGATATCCAATAGCCGATGATTAATTAATCAATGTGCTCAAGTGGTGTCGTTAAATAAAACAAACTTTAACTTTTAGAAACGGGGAAATACCCTTAAAAATACATTAGATTTCATCTCATTAACCGTTATTTTTTAAACGTGCTTGCGTTTTTAAAAAATATGAAAAATGCATTTCCTGGTGGTATTAGAAACACTTCATTGTTTGAAAATGGATAAACTAAAAAATAAAATCTAAATAATGTCTGGTTTCAATTATAAAACCCCCAGGCCTGGTGTTTATAAAACATTTAGAGTCTAGACTCGAGACTAATAGAGTCTGAGACGAGAACGGAACGGCGACGCAATACAAATTGTATGCGTGTGACGTCATTAGATATTGAGTCTGGACTTTAAAAGTTTTATAAGCACGGGCCCAGTGAAAACTACGCCGTAGGGTTAAACAAAGGCTCGCGTCTGCCATTTTCAAAACAAGGAGAACTGCACGGCAATACGTTCTCCAACAACTTGATCCATCATTCTCCAGATTTCCTGATATCAACTCTCATTTTTAGAAAACCGCCTGTTGCCGCGGCATAATATTTGTCTTAAAGATACGGACGTTTGCTCCCATGTTGTAAACAAAAGCTCCACTCTACATCTTCCTGAATTAGGTTTATGACATCGATGTACATCTGTTATTAGTGTGTTGTGTGTCTTGATGTTAACGTGTTATTCAAAGAAACCGATGTTTTAAAATTCTGTTTCTGTTCTCTTTCTGTCCTGCCCTGGTTTTTTTCTCTCTCTCTCTCTCTCTCTCTCTCTCTCTCTCTCTCTCTCTCTCTCTCTCTCTCTCTCTCTCTCGTGATTTTTCTCCTGTTCTTTCTCTACCGCCCTCTCGCTCTCTCTCTCTCGTTCTCTCTCCACCTCCCTCTGTATTTCTCTTTCTCTCACTCCCTCTCTCTGTCTCTCTATTTCTCTCCCTCCATCTATCTCTCTCTCCCTCCATCTGTCTGTCTGTTTTTGTCTGTCTTTCTGTCTGTCTCTCTCTGTCTGTATGTCTCTCTCTCTCTCTCTCTCTCTCTCTCTCTCTCTGTCTCTCTGTCTCTCGGTCTGTGCTCTGTGTGTGTGTCTCTCTCTCTCTCTCTCTCTCTCTCTCTCTCCTCTCTCTCTCTCTCTCTCTCTCTCTCTCTCTCTCGTGATTTTTCTCCTGTTCTTTCTCTACCGCCCTCTCGCTCTCTCTCTCTCTCTCGTTCTCTCTCCACCTCCCTCTGTATTTCTCTTTCTCTCACTCCCTCTCTCTGTCTCTCTATTTCTCTCCCTCCATCTATCTCTCTCTCCCTCCATCTGTCTGTCTGTTTTTGTCTGTCTTTTTGTCTCTCTCTCTCTCTCTCTCTCTCTCTCTCTCTCTCTCTCTCTCTCTCTCTCTCTCTCTCTCTCTCTCTCTCTCTCTCTCTCTCATGCGATCGGTTAAAAAACGTGTTACAATAGCAACAAACTGAGGACAGTAGCTTTAACTGAATACAGTTCGACCAACCGGACGATCAACTCTCGTTTCCAATCACCTTTCCTGCACCAACTGGCGAGCAATCACAAACAACGTACTGTTACATTCGAGCTAGGAAAATAGCCAACACGTGTATCTGAACATGTGTCGATAACAAATTTCTCTTCAGCAGTTGACGGTTTGTGAAAATGTCTCCAAAATATCAATATCGTGGTGACAGATTTTTAGCACACTGGGATCGACCAAAGCCGGCTAATCCCTCTCCAGTCATATCTTAACAGAACAGCAGGCGTGGACTTGGGTGTACTTCTCGGAGATTTCGCCTGAGCCGAAGAGGGAAAAACATCTTTGTTAATCGTCCGTCTCGGGCCGGAGAGATATCCTTGGATCGATCGATGACGCGCGAGCGATGTATATAATTGGAAAAACTACCTGAGAAGCCCCACACGCCAAGTTATCGGCTTCGCGCGCGCGCGGCAGGTGTTTGTAAACGAGATCTCGCGAGAACTGGACTCAACCTGTCGTAAAATAGCCTCGGAGGACAGGTTCTGTCTATCAAAGTCAGATATGATTAATATTCAAAGCGAAATAAACCGAAAGCGCTGACATTGGTTAGCTGCAACTCAACGATTGGGCGATTGGATTTTCAAACTTTTTTTCTTCTTCATTATTGATATGTGTCTCGTTTCCTTGGCTTCAGTCTTCAAGTGATGACACTCGGTGCATGGAATTGACAAAAAAAGAAGAGTTTAAATGATACGTTAATGTGGAAACTTGTTTTCAGAAAGTTTATAACATCATAATACATCAACGACATGGACCGAACACTTCTTCCCAATTGTCGAGGTGGTAATTTAAATGTATTAGTCTTTAAGAAGATATTGGAATTCAAGAAGATACTGGAACATTGTTACCACTACCGTGCAGCAGAGTACAGCAAAACAATTTAGATTCTGCGAGGTGGTAATTTAAATGTGTCAGTTTTCATGAAGATATTCGAACATTGTTACCTCTACCGTATGTAAGAGTTTACTGGGAGAAAAAAGAAGATTCTGTAGTTTTCAAGAAGATATTGGAACATGTTTACCAATGCCAGCCGTAGAAGTGTGCAGGAAATATAAACAGAGTGTTTAGTTCTCAAGAAGATGTTATAACATTGTAACCTCTGAAGTCTTTAGGAGTGTACAGGAAAATAATTAAATATTATGTAGTTTTCCAAGAAGATATTGGAACATTGTTACAACTGCCAGCCGTAGAAAGGTATAGGAAAATCAAAACTGATTCTGTAGTTTCCAAGAAGATATTGGAACACTGTTACCACTGCTCGCCGTAGGTGTGTACAGGGGAAAAAAGAAGATTTTGTAGTTTCCTAGAAGATATTGGAACACTGTTACCACTGCTCGCCGTAGGTGTGTACAGGGGAAAAAAGAAGATTTTGTAGTTTCCTAGAAGATATTGGAACACTGTTACCACTGCTCGCCGTAGGTGCGTACAGCTGAAAAAAAGATTTTGTAGTTTCCTAGAAGATATTGGAAAATTGTTACCACTGCTCGCCGTAGGTGCGTACAGCTGAAAAAGAAGATTTTGTAGTTTCCTAGAAGATATTGGAACACTGTTACCACTGCTCGCCGTAGGTGTGTACAGGGGGAAAAAGAAGATTTTGTAGTTTCCTAGAAGATATTGGAACACTGTTACCACTGCTCGCCATAGGTGTGTACAGGGGAAAAAAGAAGATTTTGTAGTTTCCTAGAAGATATTTAAACACTGTTACCACTGCTCGCCGTAGGTGTGTACAGGGGAAAAAAGAAGATTTTGTAGTTTCCTAGAAGATATTGGAACACTGTTACCACTGCTCGCCGTAGGTGCGTACAGCTGAAAAAAAGATTTTGTAGTTTCCTAGAAGATATTGGAAAATTGTTACCACTGCTCGCTGTAGGTGCGTACATGGGGAAGCAAAAGGATTTTGTAGTTTTCTAGAAGATATCGGAAAATCGTTATCTCTGCCAGCCGTAGCAGTGTACAGGAATTTGTTTGTTTTTTTATAAAGATTCTGCGAGGTACCATGAATAATTCTGAAAACATCAGCAGACTCTCGGCCTACAACTACTCCACCTATTTCTACGGGCCGACTTCCTTGCAGCAGGACGACCGAAATGCCGTCGTTATGGAGCCGCCGTCTGCCAGTGATGCCACCATCGCCGTCTTGTCCATCATCTTCTGTCTCATCGTCACCGTCGGCGTCATTGGCAACGGCTTGGTGGTGTTGGTGGTGCTGCTGGACGTCAAGATGCGACAGTCGGTGACGAACCTGTTTATCATGAACCTGGCTATTGCGGACCTCCTCATCATGCTGTTCGGCGTGCCGGAGATCGTGCAGTTCGTTATAAACAGGGGCTGGATACTGGAACCTTTCTTGTGTAAAATGAACCGATTTATTCTGGTTGTGTCCCTTTACACGTCGGTTTTGTCTCTCGTGTGTTTGTGCATAGAAAGGTAAGCTTTTGTTTTGGTGACATTTTTTCGCTTTGTTCTCCTTTTTTAATATTTAATGTTTTTCTAAATAATAATTTTAAATTTTGTACAAAATAAATTAACAAATTTAATAAATAATAATAATAATAAATCATAATAATATATATTATTTTTAATTCGGACAAACTAGAAACATGTCATAAAATGCCAAGACCGAGTTCAGCCAAATACAAAAATACAACAAGAAAACGCTCGCACACATTCAAACCGAATGACCTTGCCGAGAACCAGTCCATTTATTCGATAAGGTTAGCAAGTAGAATCTGTCCCGGATCAGACCCCTGGCTATCCAGGAGCGAGACCCGGGACAGACATGTTTGAAACCTTAGTGGTATATATAAGCATGTTAAATCAATTAAGCTAAGCTAAGCAAGTTGAAGACGCGTGTTAGATTTACACACTGGCTAATTGTGGGAAGTGTCGCTAAGTATTAAGATGAGCTATAGGTATTATCTCCGTCCTTTTGTCTGTGTGTCTGTCTGTCTATCTGTCTGCCTAACCGTCGGTCTGTCCCGCGTATACTTTTCCAGATTTTTAATTTCTGCGATGCCTCAAGATACTGAACTGTAATTTTGTATATAGCTTTAACATGTACTTTTACAGATCAAGTTTGACTTCAATGGCGCTTTACTAATTTGTCTCAGAATTGGCACTTAAAGTTAAGAGATACAAGAATTTGTTTTCTGGACATTTTATCGGCTATGCCTCAAGATACTGACCTGGAATTTTGTGTATAGCTTTAACATGTACTGTTACAGATCAAGTTTGACTTTAATGGCGCTTTACTAATTTGTCTCAGAATTGGCACTTATACTTAAGAGATACGAGAATTTGTTTTTCGGACATTTTAACTGCTATGCCTCAAGATACTGACCTGGAATTTTGTGTATCGTTTTACAATGTACTGTTACAGATCAAGTTTGACTTTTATGGCGATTTGTTCATTGTTGACAGAGTTATGACCTTTGAATGTAGGGAATTCAAAAATGTGTTGATTTACTTCTACTCTCAGAATGTCTGTTTTCGTTTGTCTTCATTTTACTTCATTTTATCTGATCCTCTCCAGCTTTTATCAAAGGCCATTGTATGTGATGTGTTGTTTGTTCTAGTTGTGTCGTTAAACAAAGAAAACGTTAACTTTTAACTTTCCATCCTGTATTTCTGGAACATCTATAGGTAGTACTAAACCAATTAACTTCCGGCTGGGTCAAAGTTCGAGATGTACACAATTTTTGATAGAGAAGTGAACACCACAAATCCTGTGATTGGTGATGAATGTAAGTGTGTTGGTTGTAAAAAGAAATAGTTTCATCTGGGCAAAAAATGTATGCAATTTTATTTTACCGTGTTAAGTAGCCGAGATGAAACTATATATATATTTTTTACAACCAACACACTCATATTTATCACCAATTACAGGCCTTGTGGTGTTCTCTTCTCTATCAAAAGTTGGGTGCACCTCGAACTTTGACCCAGTCGGAAGTTATTTGGTTTAGTACTACCTATACTGATAACATACATTTTTCGAAAGGTGGTGAATCGTGTGTTTTTATTACAACCATGATGGCTGCTAGTGGTTTTAATGGTCCATTTTGAAAATCAGCATAGCTGATGGATTTCAAATTCCCGCACCTGGTAACTTGAAGACTTTTTTTACAGGTACCCCATACATGTTCCAAGCACAAGGCTACTTGACACAGTGGTACTAGATGAAATAAAATTGCTTTACATTTTTAGCCGAGATGAAACTATTTGTTTTTATAACCAACACACATTTATCACCAATCACAAGACTTGTGGTGTTCACTTCTCTATCAAAAGTTGGGTGCACCTCGAACTTTGACCCAGTCGGAAGTTATTTGGTTTAGTACTACCTATACTGATAACATACATTTTTCGAAAGGTGGTGAATCGTGTGTTTTTATTACAACCATGATGGCTGCTAGTGGTTTTAATGGTCCATTTTGAAAATCAGCATAGCTGATGGATTTCAAATTCCCGCACCTGGTAACTTGAAGACTTTTTTTTACAGGTACCCCATACATGTTCCAAGCACAAGGCTACTTGACACAGTGGTACTAGATGAAATAAAATTGCTTTACATTTTTAGCCGAGATGAAACTATTTGTTTTTATAACCAACACACATTTATCACCAATCACAAGACTTGTGGTGTTCACTTCTCTATCAAACGTTCGGTGCACCTCAAACTTTGATTCAGTCGGAAGTTATTTGGTTTAGTACTACCTATATTGATAACATACATTTTTCGAAAGGTGGTTAATCGTGTGTTTTTATTACAACCATGATGGCTGCTAGTGGTTTTAATGGTCCATTTTGAAAATCAGCATAGCTGATGGATTTCAAATTCCCGCACCTGGTAACTTGAAGACTTTTTTTTACAGGTACCCCATACATGTTCCAAGCACAAGGCTACTTGACACAGTGGTACTAGATGAAATAAAATTGCTTTACATTTTTAGCCGAGATGAAACTATTTGTTTTTATAACCAACACACATTTATCACCAATCACAAGACTTGTGGTGTTCACTTCTCTATCAAACGTTCGGTGCACCTCAAACTTTGATTCAGTCGGAAGTTATTTGGTTTAGTACTACCAGTACCTATACAGATAACATACATGTTTCAAAAGGAGGTGAATCATGTGTTTTTATTACAACCAGGATGGCTGCCAATGGTTTTGATGGTCTATTTTGAAAATCAGCATAGCTGATGGATTTCAAAAAATTGCATTAATTGGGCAACACTAGTATTTTCCACGTCATCACCAATACTGGCATTTTTTAAATTAAAATTTTACAGAGCAGAGCACATCCTTGAACATTAGACATCATCAGTTCCGTTGTAATTAATAGAGGCATTAATTTAAATTAAGCGTGCAAATGTATTTGTAGGCTCATTGCAGTAACAGTAAATAGTTATTAGTTTAAGGGTTGGCGTTTTTTCAAGGTTTTGTTTTAAATGGGATGGCATAACATCACTACAGCGATAACTCTGATTTCTTTCTCATCCTCTCTCAAAAATGTTGTAGTTAAAGTCGCAGACCCTAATTTCAGTCCGTAAATATTAACACTAAATTTATACTTTCAATCTACAAACCTGTAACATATTTGGAAAAATTTACAACTGAGTGAAACAAGAATCTGTGATGTTGAAACGGGGAAATACTCTTTAAAATAGTATAGAGCTTGTCTCCATAACTGTTATTTCTCGGACGAACGTGCGGGTTTTAAACACACACCCCCCCCCCCCCCCCACCCCACCCCCCCCCCCCCCCCCCACACACACACATGATAACTGCATTTTGTTGTATTCGAGACACCAGAATGACCATCTCTGTCTCAAACCAATCATTGTCTCACCGTGGCCGGCCTCGGTGGTATCGTGGTTAAGCCACATCGGGTTTAAGACTGGTAGGTACTGGGTTCGCAGCCCGGTACCGGCTCCCAACCTGAGCGAGTTTTAACGACTCAACGGATAGGTGTAAGACCACTACACCCTCTTCTCTGTCATTAACCATTAACAACTAACAATTAATCCACTGTCCTGGACAGACAGCACATATAGCTGACGTGTGTGCCCAGGACAGCTTGCTTGAACCTTAATTGGATATAAGCACGAAAATAAGTTGAAATGAAATGAATGCATGTCTCATCATGAGAGAAGTAAGCCGTTACCGCTAACCAATGGGATACTCTTTCCGATTTAGCAGCAATCAGGATAGCACATACCACGACCTTTGTTGCCACCAATTGTGGAACAGAGGCTGGAATTAGTCCAATGGGCCATCCGACGGAGATCAATCCCAGATCGATCGTGTCCTTTACCACTGGGCTACGTTCTGAGTAACATAGCGCTGATGGCTAAGGAATGACAGATTTCTCAAATGTTAAAGGGCATATTCTTTTAAAACATCACACGGTGCTGTATGGTTGAAATTTACAGTTTCTTAGAAAGAATATTCAGTTCTGTAATTTAGTGTTTTTTTATATTTTCGAATGTCCAAAGAAGACGTTCAGTACATGGGGATGGTGTGAATGTTTGGTGCGCGCAAGACTTAATAATGATACTTTTTATATTTTGTAAATATCGTTTAAAAAAACAACAGCACCAGCTATAAACAAAAAAACCCACCCAAAACCAACAACCCCAAAACCCACCACAAAAAGGACACAAAAAACAAAGCAAGCAATAAAGAAAACTAAACTAAGCTAGCAAAAAAAAAAAAAAAAAAAAAAACACAACACAACACAACAAAATAAAAAACAAAATAAAACAATAACAAATAAACAAACAAACAAACAAACAAAATAACAAAACAAAAACTAAAATAAAACAAAACCAAATGAAAACAAAAGAACAAAAATGAAAAGAAAGAAAAATCCCCCACCAAAACAACAACAACAAAAAAACCCACAACAAACCCCTCGAAAAAACAAAACAAAACAGAAAACAAATACAGCAACAACAACAACATAAAAACCACACACACAAAAGCGCCAAAAAACCCAACCCAAACAAACAAACAAAAACAAAGAAACATCCTGTTGGATAGTCAAAATAGCTGGCAGCTCACTCCACTCCAACTGGTTGGGGATATAAGCAAGTAATCGGCTCCTGTTAAATGCCGTACTAATGTATAGGTGGTTAAGTGCACAGAGGTAAAATATTTGTAAAAACATATTAAATGACAAGTGGCTTTGATTTCAACTTCTTTCTAAATTAAACATCCTGGATCCTTCCTAGGAACTCAACTGCATTATTTATGAACTTTTTTCCCCATACAAAATCACATGAATATTTTATCATACTCGTCTATGTATCAATTTGTTTGAAATATTAGTATCTTTATTATTAATGACCCGCTCCCCACCCCACCCCCCACCCCCCCAACCACGCACACACACACAAACACACGCCGCTAACCCCACCGTTTTCAACGGTAGTTGAGACGTACATATTCCCATAGTCATCAGAAAAAAAGAAAGGAATGTTTTATTTAACGACGCACTCAACACATTTTATTTACGGTTATATGGCGTCAAACATATGGTTAAGGACCACCCAGATATTGAGAGACGAAACCCGCTGCCGCCACTTCACGAGCTACTCTTTTCGATTAGAAAAAGCAAGGGATCTTTTATATGCACCATCCCATAGACAGGGTAGTACATACCACGACCTTTGATATACCAGTCGTGGTGCACTGGCTGGAACGAGAAAGAGCGCAATGGGGCCACCGACACTGTTTTTAAGAGGAAACCCGCTGTCGCCACATAGGCTACTCTTTTACGACATGCAGCAAGGGATCTTTTATTTCCCACAGGCAGGATACCCCAAACCATGGCCTTTGTTGAACCAGTTATGGATCACTGGTCGGTGCAAGTGGTTTACACCTACCCAATGAGCCTTGCGGAGCACTCACTCAGGGTTTTGAGTCGGTATCTGGATTAAAAATTCCATGCCTCGACTGGGATCCGAACCCAGTACCTGCCAGCCTGTAGACCGATGGCCTAACCACGACGCCACCGAGACCGGTCAGGTCTTAAAAAGTGTTGTTATTAAGACCTTCATTTGTAAAACACTCGTCCCACAGAGATATTCGAGTTTATTAAATTTTAACCACGGAAGAAGGCAACGATACGTTTTGCTCATTCAGTATCTATTCCCAGTTGTAGGTAGCAGTATATCAACGATCTTCTCACAGGGGGTCGGATCGTTCTAAACTCTAAGTAAATCATGAAGTACAGACATTTGCCAGTCGTTGGTGATTTATGTGATAGTGCTCGATACAAAGACCTGCTCCATCTGGCCAGTACATTCCTGTAATTGGAGTTGAATGGCTATCAGTGTACAACAAGGTACTATTGTTCTCGAATCGTGCTGAGTGCCAATCAAATTAGCACGGTAATTTATTTTGTGAGAGACTAAGGTAATTCAAGATAGTGTCCTGTTACCGGTGTATCAGAATTTAGAAAACTACTTACACCGCAAATTCTTTGATTTGGTTTGTGTTTGGTGTATATAAAACACACATTCAGGCACACATACACGCACGCACGCACGCACGCACGCACGCACGCACGCACGCACACACACACAAACACACACACATACATATATACATACATCAGGGCTGTAGCTAGGATTTTTTGTTTGTTTGTTGGGGGGGGGGGTGGGTAACTGAGTAGTTAATAGTCTAAAACTTCTTTTCTTTAAGTTTCTATAGTGCTTTCCGAAATGTTCGCCCCCCCCCCCAACAAACAAAACATCCTAGCTACAGCCCTGATGTATGTATGTATGTATGTATGTATATATGTGTGTGTGTGTGTGTGTGTGTGTGCGTGCGTGCGTGCGTGCGTGCGTGTATGTGTGCCTGAATGTGTGTTTTATATACACCAAACACAA
Organism: Gigantopelta aegis; assembly: GCF_016097555.1. Lineage (NCBI taxonomy): Eukaryota > Metazoa > Mollusca > Gastropoda > Neomphalida > Peltospiridae > Gigantopelta > Gigantopelta aegis. The sequence goes on along the minus strand of NC_054700.1, from coordinate 9,880,123 downwards.
ACCAAATCAAAGAATTGCCTCCCTGCTAGCTACGGCCCTGTACATACATAAATACATCGTGGATCGTGGCAAGTCTGCAATTTCCGAGCGATTCAGTACCGCAGATTCGATGGGGATCGATCCCAGACCGGGGCGAACTGACTGGGACGAACAGAATTGGGGGCGAACTGACAGGGGGGCGAACTGGCCATGGGGACGAAATGTCTGGTACCTCATCCCGCCCCCATGTTCTCATTCCAGCCAGTGTACCACGACTGGTATATCAAAGACCGTGGTATGTGCTGCACAAAATTATCGACGGAAATATGTAGCAGCTTTCCTATAAGAGACTATATTATGTCAAATGTATCAAATATCAAAGTGCGAGCTTTAGTTATGCTCGTCTATGGAGAAGGAAACCAGAAAATATATATTTGGTAGAAGAAATGCGATGGAATCATTTCGATTCCATTCTGAACCTTTGTTGCAATTTCTTCGTGATAATGAATTTTATTCTAAATTTTAATTTTGCCCATTTGTGATCTTTGGAATTTTTGTACAGTTCTTAACCCTGTGTTTCAGTTTAACTCTTGATTTTTTATACTGTGATTCATTACTACATTTTTGCATTTACCATATTTTGACACCCAATAGCCGATGTATTTTTCGTGCTGGGGTGACGTTAAACATTTTCATTCATTCATTCATTCATTGCTTCCTTCATTCATTTTATAACATTTTATATTGATATGGTTCATCACTAAAGCCTAGATCACATTATACGACGCGACTCAACTGGACGGTCGCGTCGCGTCGTGGGCCACGATCGCTGACCAATCGGTCGTGTCTGAAATCCGTTCACACTATACGACGCGACTCAACTCAACTGAAAAAAAGTCTTGTTAATTATCCCTCTTTTAAAAATCTAAGATGAGTCCAACAAGTCACTGAAGAGCTCGGACTGCCGTAGTTGACATGATGATGTTAAAACGACATCGTCTAAAGTGACATGGTACTTGTGAATGGTGTTTTGTTATACATTATTGATGCCTGTCCCCAGCGACAATTCATTAACACAGGTACCTGTATCTGTTTCAAATCGAAATAATGTACAATTTACATTGTGTGCGAGAGAGAGAGAGAGAGAGAGACGGAGGGGGGGGGGGGGGGGGGAGAGAGAGAGAGAGAGAGAGTCAGTCACAGGCGCCTTAAGTGAGTGGCAGGAATCTGAAAATAATACGAGGGACAGTTAATACATTACTGGAATATCCAATTGTTGGCACCTTCCGACAGGACTAATTGCATACTTATCCACAAATAGGTTACCCCCCCCCCCACCCACCCACACACACAACACACAAAATTCCAAACAGAAAAGTAGCAAAAAAAATAACAAAAAGAAGGAAAAAACCCCAAAAGACAACAAAACAAAACACTGTAAATTGTCTAGTAACATGACTTACGGTATGCTTTCTGTTCAGATGCTTTCTGTTTATTAGCAATGCTCTGGAATAAAAAGGTTCCACTCAGGGTCCGAGGAGAGTATTTGAAGGGGGAAGGGGCTATAGGGAATTTGAGGCATGCTCCCTCAACAAAAGTTTGACTTTCAGGCGTTCTAGCACAGCATTCTCAGCCAGAGAACAATAACAGGGGAAATGCGGGCAAGAGGCATGGGTCCCGCCCCCTCCCGCGTTCTGCACCTATAACATCTTCTTTTCAAATGTGATGGTTTCGAAAAATAACGACAACATGATATTTATATTTATCAGAATTCCGTTATGGTTTCCATGGACGCTTAAAATAATGTTTTAATAATACTGATCAACACGGCGTAAATACCAGCTTCAATATGCCTAAAATGTTATATCTTTAGAAAATGTATAAAAAGCAGTACAGTTCACTCTACGACTCCTCTGGTGACCACAGTTAAAGACAGAACAAATGTTGCGAACCATTCTGAATTGTGTTCTTCATTTTAGAAGGAAAAAAATCTCACATACCATGTTAATCAATGGCAAAAATCGTTTGTTTACATCGCCCAGCCTGTTTTCATAGTTATGCAGGTGGCGCTACGGTGGTGACTGCGAATGGGTCTATTCCTCTGTCCAGAATAATTCCGCCATTGTAACTTTTATGTCACATGATGAAATGTAGACATTCCATTGGATACCGGTAGACATCAGTTGTATAGCGTCGTGTAAACCGTTCACACTACACGACGCGACAGTCGCGCCGCGTCGTAGACCCGTTCACACTATACGACGGCCATCGTCTGCGACTGAACATGTTCGGTCGTGTCAAATGCAGTCGGGCCGACTGAAAATCAGTCGCCGACGGCTGATTTTTCAATACACACTACACGACGCGACTCAACTGTTGAGTTGAGTTGGGTCGCGTCGTATAATGTGATGTAGGCTTTACTGTTTGCATTTACTATATTTTGACACCCAATAGCCAATGTATTTTTCGTGCTGGGGTGACGTTAAACATTTTCATTCATTCATTCATTCATTCATTCATTGCTTCCTTCCTTCATTCATTTTATAACATTTTATATTGATATGGTTCATCACTTACTGTTTGCATTTACTATATTTTGACTTCCAATAGCCAATGTATTTTTCGTGCTGGGTTGTCATCAATCATTCATTCGTTCGTTCATTTTAATCATCTATGGAATGTTATGTCGTGGTGTAAACATTGTGGCTGACTCAGACACAAAACAGTAAGATTTTAGAAAGAACAGAATTGCATATAACACAAATGTGTTCAACAGAGTATTATAATAGACAGAAGGTGCAAGACCAGCTACACTGCCCTGGGAAGGAAGGAAATGATTTATTTAACGTCGTACTCAACATATTTTATTTACGGATATATGACGTCAGACATATGGTTAAGGACCAGACATATATTGAGAGAGGAAACCCGCAGTCGCCACTTCATGGGCTACTCTTTTCGATTAGCAGCAAGGGATCTTTTATATACACCATCCCACAGACAGGGTAGTACATACCACGGCCTTTGATATGCCAGTTGTGGTGCACTGGCTGGAACGAGAAATAGCCCAATGTGCTCACCGACGGGGATCGATCCCAGACCGACCGCCTCATTGCCCTGGGTGGCAATAAATCCAGTTTGTCTTTCCACCGAGACCATAGTTTGACACCCAATAGCCGATGTATTTTTTCGTGCTGGGGTGTCGTTAAACATTCATTCATTCATTCATTCATTCATTCATTCATTCATTCATTCATTCATTCCACCGAGAAGAAAGTACCTGGCTAAATAAATCAGCTGGATCCAGTAAGTTATACATTGTACAGACACGTTTTGTCTGGAGATTGTGTGATGAATGTACTCTTTGGGAAACGTCGACAGTGAACAGACATTCAACCAATTCCTCATCGGCTGCATTACAATGCTAAAGCTTGTTTTGTTTAACGACACCACTAGATATCAGCGGTCCTCTGAAGGACGAACACCCGATAGCGGATCATGGAAACAATTACGAATTTGATACGATTTTGATATCGGAATACGGTTTGGTCGTTCAAAATTCATCCTTATTTTAGTAAGACCTAAAGTTAAAGTTTGTTTTGTTCAACGACACCACTAGAACACATTGGTATATTAATAATCGGCTATTGGATGTCAAACATTTGGTATTTTTTTTAAAGTATAGTATTAGAGAGAAAACCTGTTACATTTTTTCCATTAGTAGCAAGGGATATTTTATATGCATCATCCTACAGACAGGATATCACATACCACGACCTTTGATATAGCAGTCGTGGTGCACTGGCTGGAACGAGATTCACCCAATGGGCTCACTGACGGAGATCAATCCCAAACCGACCTAGCATCAAGCGAGCGTTAAAATTATATGACGACAAGAAGGATTTGAATTATAATGACCAATCGGGATAGACCATACACATCGCTAATTTTACCTTTTATAACTACTTAATGTCATGTTGAGCCCAACAGACAGATGTTCGGTTTTAATCCATCTTTGGGACATCACTATCTACAACTATATTTTATTTAATTCAGTAGCTGATATCAGTAGGTGGAGTCCTAGGTCAGAGCTGACGTTAGAACTCTCTACAGATGTCGAAGTTGTCTGAAATTGTCTGAAATTCCTACAAGACATGCCTGTTTGAATTGAGTCGAAAAACAAATGAATATTGTCTTAGCTTGGAATGATTTTACATTAATTTGAACATTTCTAACGTGTATCTTTAATAATTGTTACACTTCGTGCATTTTTAACAATTTTAACATATCGTGTATTTTTTATAATTGTAACAGTTCGTGTATTTTTAACAATTCTAACAGTTCGTGTATTTTTAACAATTCTAACAGTTCGTGTATTTTAACAGTTCGTGTATTTTTAACAATTCTAACAGTTTGTGTATTTTTAACAATTCTAACAGTTTGTGCATTTTTAACAATTCTAACAGTTCATGTATTTCTAAGACTTAGTGTATTTTTAAAAATTGTAACTTCGTATATTTGGAACATTATTAACAGTTCGTGTATTTGGAACATTTCTTACAATTCTTGTATTTGGAACATTTCTTACAATTCTTGTATTTGGAACATGTCTAACAGTTCTTGTATTTGGAACATTATTAACAGTTCGTGTATTTGGAATATTTCTTACAGTTCTTGTATTTGGAACATGTCTAACAGTTTTTGTATTTGGAACATTATTAACAGTTCATGTATTTAACACTTTTCTAACAGTTCGTGTATTTATAACACTTCCAACAATTCTTGCATTTCTAACAGTTCGTGTATTTTGAACATGTTTGGCAGTGTGTGCCACGATGACCTTGTTTTCCATTTAGCTGGAATTAGACTGACAACCAGGAAGCATCCGACGCATGGGATTTACACTGCCTTAATCTGAGGTTTTTACGTAACTGCAAAATGCTTCTAATGGGCAGAATTTAGCTACAGTCTTTTCTTCTCGAAATATATTTCCGTAATCCTCACAGTGTTAGGAATGTTCAATTTAGCTCTGACGTGAGGGCGGTGGTAGAATTCAGAATTTGTTGGTTCTTCTCTTGGAGATTATTCTAATTCGATTCTTTCCTTCTCCAAATATATTGCCGTGATCCTCGGTTTTATAGGAAAGTTCAATTTAGCTCTTACGTGTTAACTATTGTGGAATCAAGACTCTTTTGTACTTGTTTTGAGGGTTTTTTCTGGTTTAATCTAAATGCCCCACACGTAATATAGCATATGAAAAAGCTGTCAGACAAAGTGCAGATAAAACTACATGTGCAATATTAAAGTGATTATACAAAGTAGTTCCTGCGGAAGGAGACGGCTTTAAGACCTAGATTCCCAAGCAGACGAATACAAGAAATAATCTACTTTCAGGTCGATTGATGATCATGAATGAATCCATCTTCTCCAAATGGCCAATTTCAAGACAGCTTTCTGTCAGGATAGGTCGAGTCTTCAATAGAAAATACGACATTAACGGCCGTCAGCTACTATTATGTTACAACGAGTTGCATTAAAAATGCATCTAACGGGCGAAAACGCGTCGAATACGTTTGTAAACGAGCTGCGTGATAAATGATATCTAATGGACAGGAGTATGGTATTCGATTTCACACATATTCTCAAATTGGTTTTTAGAAAAGGTAAATAATAAAATAAATAAATAATAAATAAAAATAAATAAATAAATAAATAAATAAATAAATAAATAAAACAAAATAATAATCCGACCACCCACCCACCCACAAAATAAATAAATAAAAAAATAAATAAAAAAATAAATAAATAAAAAATAAAAATAAATAAAATAAAACAAAACAAAAACAAATAATAATACATCCGACCACCCACCCACCCACAAAAGAAAACCCACCCAACAAATAAAGAGGTGTCAACCATTTTCCAACTACAACGTATTTAGAGCCCATTCGCTCTCGAACAGTTTATGCCCGTCACAGAGAAGCCATTTTTGTCGGTATTCATTCATCTGTGTGGCCAATCGGATGTGTTTAAATATATCTCCCATACGTGTGATATAGTTGTGTGATACCAGAAGCCAGGATCGATTCCCGTCGGTGGGCCATTTGGGCAATTTCTCGTTCTTGCCAGGGCTCCACAACTGATGTAACAAAGGCCGTAGTATGTACTATCCTGTCTGTGGGATGGTGCATATAAAAGATCCCTTGTTGCTAATCGAAAAGAGTAGCCCATGAAGTGGCGACAGTTGCAGTATCTTAGATGCAAGCATAAGCGTACGAGACAGAGAGCGGGGTCAGCTGTCCCCAGTGTGTTCCCATCAAATTCGGGAAAACACGCTAGAGATATTCGGGTAAAATGTGCTAACCTGAGACCTTTTTACCATGTATTTTCAGTATTCTATCCGCAGAATTAATTGTAATTAATGTGAAAATGCGTAACGATTCGTTTGCAACCTTATATAGCCGTTTGGGAGTAATGGTAAGATTAAAAAAAAAAAACCCCAAAACCCCAACAACAACAACAAACCGTTATTATCCAGATTCGGTCACTTTTATTTAATTGGAGCAAGCGCCAGCCTGTCTCTCCCCCCCCCCCCCCCCCCCACGCATATAGGAGCCCGTACGGGAAGGATGTATTGTTCAGTAAAGGATTTCCTGGGGAGTGGCTGTCCTCCTACAGACGAGGCACTTACTAGAGATTCATGGAATCATACACTATTATGCCAAATGCCAATTCGACTCTGCATTGTGCAGATCGCTTATAGTATCAGCTGCATGCACACTGCGTCAATAAACTGCACGTCAATATATCGCAAATAATGAACTCTTTATAGCCTGTTTACTCCATCTTACATTCACGGACAAGGATCTAATTATTTTGACCACCAGACCCTTTATGCTTCTCTTCCCACACATATATATTCTAAATGTAAATTTAGTTATTATGCATTGAAACAAATCTTTCTCTTCTAATTCAAATTGTAAATTCCATAGCCTTATTTACCCCCCCCCCCCCCCCCCTCCCCACTAACCCCGCTGTCTTGGACACATCCACCGGGGAATCTCGGATACTGTGCCAAGACAGTCGTGTTTGAACCTTCAGCGGATGTACGAACGAATCAAATGATTGATTGATTGAGCCGCTTTCTTTACTGTTACCTCAGCCATGAAATTAATCGTGCATTACCGGCCTTGGTGGCGCAGTGGTTAAGCCATCGGACTACAGGTTGGTAGGTACTGGGTTCGCAGCCCGGTACCGGCTCTAACACAGAGCGAGTTCTTAGGGGCTCAGTGGTTAGGTATAAGGCCTCTACACCCTCTTCTCTGTCACTAATCAACTAACAGCTAACCCACTGTTGTAGACAGACAGTCCGAATAGCTGAGGCGTGTGCCCAAGACAGCGTGCTTGAACCTTAATTGGATATAAGCACGAAAATAAGTTGAAATGAAATGAATCGCGCACTCGTCAGGATATCAAACTGCAAAAGTAACTAACTGACCTTTGGCTAATCCGAAACGCTAAGTCGCTAAATGACCACAGGATATTGGTAGATCATAGATTAGTCCTGACGACTTCTGTATGACCGAGGCGCACGTTGTTCGAGTGCTATGCAATCTGTTGTTGGCGATACCGCGCGAGGTGCGCTGGTCAGCAGGATTAACCCCAGGTCAGGGCGCACTCTAGTTTATTTCTCATTACACTCAATGCCGCACGGCATTGTATGTTCAGATTCTGACGGTTCGTATTTTATCCACGGCGCGTAGTGATATCAGTAAAAAAACAAACACCCACAAATATTGTATTTAGCGATAACATATTAAATATATATATATTGCATCTACTCAATATCTGGCGGTTGGTGCATCAAAGACTACGGTGCGTATAATGATATAATATAACAACAACAACAGTGCTATGACCACGCATTCTTTTGACATAGTCGAACAAACAAATATTAGTATATGTAGCAATTAAACAGGAAAACAATGGTTAACTTTGTATCTTAGAAGAAGAGAATAGATATTGTAACTTCATTATACTATATATATATATATATATATATATATATATATATATATATATATATATATATATATATATATATATATATATATATATATATATGCATGTATGTGTGTGTGTGTGTGTGTGTGTGTGTGTGTGTGTGTGTGCGCACACACACACACACACACATATACATATATATATATATATATATATATATATATATATATATATATATATAATAATAATAATAATAATAATAATATAAATTCGTAACCGGATGTTACCACTCTTTACTTCGTAGGGTCAAAAAAGGGAAGCAATTCTCATTTTTGATTAAATCACAGTATACATGATATGACATTCAGTTTGAACTAGAGGCACGAATCAACCCTTTTTTAATTATTTGAATTGCAAACTCTCCATCTTTCAAGATTGCATAGCCAAACAATCAATTTAGTTGAACAAAAGAAAGTAAAGACATCTGTCCCTCATTTCAAAGGAACTACATTTCTAAGACAATCCTTGGCGCTAATCGTTAATGTAACTCAGCACCCTCTGTGGTGGCTGTGGCTTTCCAAACATCCTGTCAAGTAGTATCTCACCGGGTCACAGTTTGAAGTGACTCGAACTTTTTAATTAAATCATTTGTTACTGTCATTCTTGTCATTACCGAGATAGGGATCAGCAGATTGTCACAAGGGCTTGCTTTATGCGACCGGCAAACGCTAGTTATTTTATCTGATACCGGTGTCACTACATCGGGTGCCCCCCCCCCCCCGCTTGTACCGAGTGTTTGTATGATTCAGCATGACAGTTTCAGTCGATGGGTTCAATAAAACCTTGATAAGTTCAGAAGAGAGACAGAGAGAGAGAGAGAGAGAGAGAGAGAGAGAGAGAGAGAGAGAGAGAGAGAGAGAGAGAGAGAGAGAGAGAGACAGACAGACAGACAGACAGAGAGAGAGAGAGATGGGGGGGGGGGAAATCTCGCTACACTGGGTTTTTGCGCCTAATGTTAAATGAATATTGTATGATGGAAGACGATTGTACCAGTCAAATTTGTCGCGACCGCACGGTCTCCTGAACATGCCGCTGGTTCCCATTAAAATCTGTATTGGATATACATCGACGCAGCCAGTTGTCGACTCAGATGTCGACTCAAATGCTTGTGCGTTAAATCTGCAAAGTTTTAATGACACCACTAGAGCACATTGATTTATTAATCATCGGCTATTGGATGTCACACATTTGGTAATTCTGACATATAGTTTTAGAGGAGAACCGCTACATTTGTTTTCTTTAGTAGAAACTGATCTTTTATTTGCACTATCTCACAGAAAGGGTAGCACATACCACGGTCTTTGATATACCAATCGTGGAGCTCTGGCTGGAACGAGACATTGCCCAATGTGCCCACCGACGGGGATCGATCCCAGAACGAACGCGCATCAGACGAGAGCTTTACCACTGGGTTATGTCCCTATGACGTAGCCCAGTGGTAAAGCGCACGCCTGTCTGTGGGATGATGCATATAAAAAATAGCTTGTAGGCCCCACACATATACAAAGCATTCTTTATCATGGCAAGCCTGCAAGGGGCAGAGGGTTCGGTGCTACACGTTCGAGTCCCAGCAGCGGCATGAGACACTTTGTAAGGCCAGCAAGATTTAATTATCCCCTTCGCCTAGGGGCTGGATGTAGCCCAATGGTGAAGCGCTCGCTTGATGGATCTGGGATAAGTCCCCGTCGGTGGGGTTACATTTGGCTATTTCTCATTACAGCCTGTGCACCACGACTGGTATATCAAAGGTCGTGGTATGTTCTATCCTGTCTATGGAGTGGTGTATATAAAAAAAGATCCTTTGCTAGTTTACTGCTCGGTATCCCAAAACATGTTCCAATGCACCAATATGGTAATAAACAAACCCCCATTAAAAGTCAGTAAAGTGCTTGGATTTTCTGATTATTACTAAATTTAGCTATTTACTAATAAAGTTCAACTTAGTATGTATGTTACTAGCAGGGCGTTATTATGACAGAATACATCCCGAGCTCTCAAACATCACAAACAAATTTACTTAATTTTAATTTTATAAACATTACTTTTGTATTCAGAAAGATAATCATTAATTTTTATATATGTGTTGAGTGCGTCGTTAAATAAAACACTTCTTTCTTCTTCTTTTTTATCTAATTTTTAAATCTATTAGGTTCACAGTTGTATGTTTTGGCAGATATTTGATTCTTAATACAATGAACATGTGAAAATAAAATGCAATTCATTTTTCAACTGTATCAAGCCAAAAAAGACAATTTTTGGACAGTTAAAGCGACATTCCTGAGTTTGCTGCAATTTTTGAAGATGTTATCGACTAACAGAGATGTTTTGACGACAGTAATTACATATCAAATATATTTTTTTCTGCATAAAATATTAGTGACTGTATATTAAACGTGTTTTTGATCGTTCTAGTATTTGTACTAGTTTAAATTTCATTTTATTTCCTAAAAAAGATTTTTTCGTACGTACGAAATTATTTGAAGACAAAATCCAGTTTGGGCTTCTTACAAATATTAAGACGACCAGAAGCACATTGACTATACAGACACTGATATTCTAAACCAGAAAATATATTTAATATGTAAGTTTAATCGTAGAAATATTTTATTAGTCAGAAACATCTTACAATGCAGCAAACTCGAGAATGTCCCTTTAATATTTATATCTATTTTTTGTCACTATGGATAACACGTCGTCGGAGTATTCTGCCAGTCAATGTATCTCCGATTCTCGACTTTAGAAGGAAGGAATGAAAGAAATGTTTTATTTAACGACGCACTCAACACAATTTACTTACGGTTATATGGCGTCGGACATATGGTTAAGGACCATGCAGATATTGAGGGAGGAAACCCGCTGCCGCCACTTCATGGTCTACTCTTTCCGATTAGCAGCAAGGGATCTTTTATATGCACCATCCCATAGACAGGCTAGCACATACCACGGCCTTTGATGCACCAGTCGTGGTGCACTGGCTGGAGCGAAAAATAGCCCAATGGGCCCACTGACGGGGACCGATCCCAAAGCGACCACGCATTAAGCGAGCGCTTTACCACTGAGTTACGTCTCGCCCCCTCGACATTGGTACAAAATGTAACATCGAATTGGGGATGAATCCTGGAAAAGAGTGTAGGAGTCGTCTAAAGCCTAGCCCAGGGCCCCGCTGTACGAAGCGATCTTAGGTAAGATCATCTTAAGTGCATTAGGTAGTTATGTACTTAAGGTGGTCTTAACGCTAAGATCGATTCGTGGAATGGGGCTTATGATGATGAGTCCGAACTGGAACATTATAATAATCCACTGAACTATGACAAAAGAATAGATCATGTTCCTAACAGAAGGAGGAAGTTTCAAATTTGTCCTAAATTTCGGAGTGCATTTACAGGGCCGTACCCTAATCAAAATCCTAAGGGGGAGCACTACTTTTAATAAACAAATGACACACTATACAAATTAATCCCTGAGATGTATATGCTATTTTCTGGAGTAAAACAAAAAGGTGAGATTCCCGGAGGATACGGCCCTGAATTAGTTGTCGGTTTTGATGTTGTTTTATCAGTTCCAGACACCAGCTCATTATTAAGCCAATATTCGTATGATAGAAGAGGTAGACTCAAGTCTATCAGTGCGATATGGAATCCATCTTACTGTCCGCCCCACACTGAAAGTTTGTGTCACAAGATTTGAGAAAATCCAACATATATCTAATGCCTACAGGTTAACTTTATAATATTTAATGTGCTAACCATAAACTACACCGGTTAAATATATTTTGCTGTATACTCTGTATTCCCAGTAACAAGTAAAACGTTTTATTCCTATTTTTGCTTTCACTAAATTAAGCGCATATGCATACGGGCTCCCATTTTATAGAGGGGCAGGCTGGTTTTGCCCGAATTAAACGAATATGTCCGAATCTGGATAAAAACAACAACATTTATTGATATTAGTATTACTACCAAACACACCAGCATCGGTGGCGTCGTGGCAGGCCATCGGTCTGCAGGCTGGTAGGTACTGGATTCGGATCCCAGTCGAGGCATTGGATTTTTAATCCAGATACCGACTCCAAACCCTGAGTGAGTGCTCCGCAAGGCTCAATGGGTAGGTGTAAACCACTTGCACCGACCAGTGATCCATAACTGGTTCAACAAAGGCCATGGTTTGTGCTATCCTGTCTGTGGGAAGCACAAATAAAAGATCCCTTGCTGCTAATCGGAAGAGTAGCCCATATAGTGGCGACAGCGGGTTTCCTCTCAAAATCAGTGTGGTCCTTAACCATATGTCTGACGCCATATAACCGTAAATAAAATGTGTTGAGTGCGTCGTTAAATAAAACACTTCTTTCTTTCTTTTACTACCAAACAGCTATAAAGGGTTGCAAACGAATCACTACGCATTTTTTTGCATGGATTACACATAATTTTACGGGTCTTCTTTTTTTTTTTTCTCGTTCCTCGTTAGTCAAATCATCAGACCAGTCATTCCCACAAAAGAGGCGGTGTTCATTATTTCAGTGACTGTTCTATACAGTTTTGTGGCGAGTGTTGTTGTGTTTGGCCATATTAATTGTCTCGATGTGTTGTGTAGGCTGCTGTGTTGTAGGATATGTTCGGGCGTTTCAGCCGCTTGTCCACAAGGGCAGTCTTCGGAATCACCAATTTTGAAGGTTCTGTGCAAATGATGTCTCAGTCTGTTGTGTCCGCATCTTAGTCAGATTATTACTTGTTCTCTACGGCTGAGTTGATAATAGGCATCATGTTTATCATAGAGTGGGTGATGTGTGCTCCATTTTGTTTTCATGGCAGACTTTATGGTAGATTTAGCTTCTTGGAAAGATATATTGTTGTTGACTTGTTCTTTCGTTGATACCTCTTCTTTCGCTAACTTGTCAGCATTTTGCGGGTAGAATGTTGGAAATACATGGTAGAAAAGGTCTCAGGTTAGCACATTTTGCCCAAATATGTGTATCATTTTTGTCCGTATTTGAGGTTTTGCTCCAGGACTAGGGGACCAGTTGTCCCCCACCTCCACCCCCGCTTTGCAGGGAACATTTCGTTTTCAAAATCTTGATTAGCGATATATAAAGTGAATTGAACATTCATTAGCAACTACTGTTTAATGTTTTATGATTATGTAACGATCTCTGAAACTTGCGTAGCGAATCGCGACGCGATACTGAACGAAATGTTCCCTGCCATGCCCGCTGTCTCGTTCGACCGGCCTCGGTGGCGTCATGGTTAGGCCATCGGTCTACATGCTGGTAGGTACTGGGTTCGGATCTCAGTCGAGGCATGAGATTTTTAATCGAGATACCGACTCCAAACCCTGAGTGAGTGCTGGGCAAGGCTCAATGTGTAGGTGTAAACCACTTGCACCGACCAGTGATCCATAACTGGTTCAACAAAGGCCATGGTTTGTGCTATCCTGACTATGGAAAACGCAAATAAAAGATCCCTTGCTGCCTGTCGTAAAAGAGTAGCCTATGTGGCGACAGCGGGTTTCCTCTACAAAACAGTGTCAGAATGACCATATGTTTGAGGTCCAATAGCCGATGATAAGATAAAAAATCAATGTGCTCTTGTGGCGTCGTTAAATAAAACAAACTTTATTTTACTGTCTCGTTCGCTTATGCCCCACAATCGGGGCGCGTTTTCACTGTATTGTGTTGACAGAAGTGCATGCCGTATAACAATAAACGGCAATAACTGTTGACAGCGATAAGGTACAGGCTTGTTAAAATTCTTGGCGTGTTTATAGTTTGCATCAGCAAATGTTGTTATAATATGGGCGAAACGAGATTGCATGTTATACCACCAAATCAATTTCCGTAGGGACCAATTGTAACATGTGGCCAAAGCTGCTACATGCAACGTTACAATCAACATATACACCTGGGATATAAACACTAGAACACTCCACTCTTAAAGTAAATAAGAAACAAAAATGGGTTAAGCTGCTAATTTCAGATATGACGGAAAACGACTTTGTTATGGATCTACTAAGGGAGTGGCGGTCCTCCTAAAGACGAGCGCCTGACAGCGGATCATGGAAGCAATCACGGCTTTGCTGAACATCCTTTTGACTGCCTTGTGCAGAGATACGGTTTTGTCTTTCAGATTTGACTACAATAGATCCGTATATATATATATATATATATATATATATATATATATATATATATATATATATATATATATATATATATATACATACATAATGTAGCACTCGCTTCACGCATAATAGTAGCCGATTCACTCATTCTTAAATTACTTTACACGCATGTACTTACCAGATGGAGGGACGGAACATAGCCCAGTGAAAAAGCGCTCGCTTAATGTGAGGTTGGTTTGGGATCGATCCCCGTCGGTGGGCCAATTGGGCTATTTCTCGTTTCGACCAATGCACCACGACTGATATATCAAAGGACATGGTATGTGCAATCCTATCTGTGGGATGGTGCATATAAAATATCCCTTGCTGCTAATCGAAAAGAGTAACCCATGAAGTGTCGACAGCGAGTGTCCTCTCTCAATATCTGTGTGGTCCTTAACCATATGTCTGACGCCATATAACCGTAAATAAAGTGTGCTGAGTGCGTCGTTAAATAAAACATTTTCTTCCTTCCAATAACCGATGGTTAATAAATCAATGTGCTCTAGTGGTGTTGTTATACAAAACAAACTTAACTTATTAGTGTGAATGAATGAGCATGTACTTGCCAGATGAAATACCATTGTATGAGAACCAATCCTGCAACATATGTCACCAATGACAGACGTGGACTTATTCAGTTCGCCATTCACAATTGGTGTACTGTTACCTATAGATAATAACACCTGCCTGTTTAGCAGTGTTGCGCTTTGACCGAAAGTCTACAGGTTCTAATAGACGAAATCAATTCCTATTGCCGATAATGTTAACGTTTACTAATAAAACTGATATAAGCAGCGTATCAATACACTCAGGAAATACAGCAATAGAAAGTGTGGCACCTCACATCTAATCTACCTGCAAGGAAATGGGGGGGGGGGGGGGGGGGGGGGGGGGGGTCACGTATCATTTAAGAGATTTAATTAATGTTTTTAATAGCCACCGTCATTTTGTGCTGAAAATTGCAGTTCCATTTTTGGGGGTACGCCGCATTAGTTTCAACCTCTGGTATATACTGCATAACAACTGTATAACAAATAAAAGTGTATTTATTTATTGTCAATGGATAATAGTATTTGCACAAATAATCAATGTCTCATATTACTACCAATCACACCCACAGCTGCTTTTACTCCGTAAATATTTGACGGTGCACCTCGAACTGTGATACGGAACTCTCTTCTTTGGTACTATGCAACCTGCATGTAGCACTAAACCAAATAATATCCGGCTGTGTCAAAGTTCGAGGTGCACCTAAGATTTGATAGAACCGTTATTACTATTTGCTCTACTGCTACCGGAAGTCTACAGCATGCACTTGTAAGCATCCTCTTGGTGTTTGTTTTGTTTAACCACACCACTAGAGCACACTGATTAATTAATCATTGGCTAGTTGATGTCAAACATTTTGTAATTATGACTCGTAGTCATCAGAAAAAAACTCTTCCTCGTGATGAGACTTTAAGATCAATTGGTGTAATGTGCATTCTTGCTGAACATATTTCAAAAGTGGTCAACACCAGGTCCAAACATTCAAATTAGCAGCTCAAACTAGATTTTACCTTCAAGTTTGTACATGTAAAAAAACAAACCAACAAATCCGGCTACTATAAACATTAGGAATACCAGAAACACATTGTGTACAAACATTAATATTCTAAGCAAGAAAATGCAATTAATATTTTATTCATTAAAAGCCTTGCTAGCCGGGGACATGTTTAAATGTCTGTAAAATCAGGAATTCCGCTTTAAGCGTCATGATTGTCATTTCAATGAAATAAAGAAATGTTTTATTTAACGACGCACTCAACACATTTTATTTACGGTTATATGGCGTCAGACATATGGTTAAGGACCACACAGATTTTGAGAGAAAACCCGCTGTCGCCACTACATGGGCTACTCTTCCGATTAGCAGCAAGAGGTCTTTTATTTGCGCTTTCCACAGGCAGGATAACACAAACCATGGCCTTTGTTGAACCAGTTATGGATCACTGGTCGGTGCAAGTGGTTTACACCTACCCATTGAGCCTTGCGGAGCACTCACTCAGGGTTTGGAGTCGGTATCTGGATTAAAAAATGCCATGCCTCGATTGGGATCCGAATCCAGTACCTACCAGCCTGTAGACCGATGGCCTACCACGACGCCACCGAGGCCGGTGTCATTTCAATGAAGAATAATGCTGAAAAAATACTTTAAAATATATATCTAGATTTGATATAACGTGTTCCTTAAAGGAACATTCCTGAGTTTGCTGCACTTTTTAAGACTTTTTAACGATTGTAATTACCATAAAAGATTAGTGGCTGCATATTAAACGTGTTTCTGATCGTTGTAATATTTGTACTAGGTTAAATTTCATTTCATTTCCAAAAATTTAATTCTTTCGTACGTACGAAATTATTTGATTGTTTGTTTTGTTTAACGACACCACCAGAGCACATTGATATATTGATCATCGGCTATTCAAATTTCATCCGACACCAAACGAAGTATTTCGAAATATGCCGTGCTTGTACCAACCCGGTTGCCTTATCTTAAAACCTGAACATTTCACGTAAAGATGTTTTTGTGCTTATATCCAATTAAGGTTCAAACACGCTGTTCTGGGCACACGCCTCAGCTATCTGGGCTGTTAAATGTAACTTGTTAGTGGTTATATATATATACGAGAAGAAGTATACCATATAACCTAGCACGGCGTATCTGTATGATTGTGTCAAATATACAAACACGTGACCAACGTCTCCGGGAACTAAACATGTATTTTAAAACGCGAGGTTATCCAAAACAGCTAATATCAGATAGTATCGAAAAATCGTTTCAGCGAAAAGGCCACTGGCATTTGTAGCCACCCATAACCCGCAGAACCCCGATATATATAAAAAGATCTTGTCAGAATTGCACCTTTTAAATCAAAATGAAAAAATGTCATCCGTACTAGACTCTATTTCAATTATAAATAGTAAGAGACAAAGCAAAAACTTGAAACAGATACTGACAAAAGTACGATTTGAATCTACAGCAGTAGAACATAAATGCAGTGTCAAAAAGTGTAACCGAAGTAACTGTGGTACATGCCAACATATTTTAGAAGGCACACATATAGAATTCAACCACAAAGGTTTATTTTGGGTACACAGGGATATGGATTGTTCGGTTAATAATGTTATTTATGTAATTACATGCCAAGGTTGCAAAGAACAATACATTGGCCATACCACTCATACAAACAGCAAATAAAACAACCTGAAAGAAGATGCATACCCTTGAGTTCACATTTAAATATATGTGCGGCACAAAAAGATATTAAATTCACCATTTTCCCATTTTATCACATAGATACCAATGATGAAATGAAAAGAAATACAAAGGAAATGTATTTTATTAGAAAGTTTTGTCCACTTCTTAATGCTCTTCGTTAGATAAAAGCAACAATGACGTAATTAAATCAATCCCGTTCTACTACAGTAACGTCATAATTAAAGACTGAAACATGTAAAAGGATAATTATTTCTTTAAATTGTTTTTTAAAAATACATATATACTGTACATGTTTTTTTTTTTAATCATTTATATATATATATATATATATATATATATATCTATATACGGCCGTTATATATATATATATATATATATATATATATATATATATATATATGTATGTGTGTGTGTGTGTGTGTGTGTGTGTGTGTGTGTGTGTGTGGTGTGTGTGTAAAAGAGGATGTAGTGGCCTTACACCTACCCATTGGGTTCGGATCCCAGTCGAGGCATGGGATTTGTAATCCGGATACCGACTCCAAACCCTGAGTGAGTGCTCCGCAAGGCCCAATGGGTAGGTGTAAACCACTTGCACCGTCCAGTGATCCATAACTGGTTCAAGAAAGGCCATGGTTTGTGCTATCCTGCCTGTGGGAAACGCAAATAAAAGATCCCTTGCTGCTAATCGGAAAGAGTAGCCCATGTAGTGGCGACAGCGGGTTTCCTATCAAAATCTGTGTGGTCCTTAACCATATGTCTGACGCCATATAACCGTAAATAAAATGTGTTGAGTGCGTCGTTAAATAAAACATTTCTTTGTTTCTTTCTATTACACCTACCCACTGAGTCGTTAAAACTCGCCCTGGGTGGAAGTCGGTACCGGGATGCGAACCCAGTACCTACCAGCCTTATGTCCGATGGCTTAACCACGACACCACCGAGGCCGGTACTCAGCTGAGTTTAATATGTTAATTCTAACTGGCCTCGGTGATGTAGTGATTACATTCTCGGACTTGAATCTGATGGGTACTGGGTTCGTGTCCCACCCGAGATGTGGGGCAGATTCATTTCATTACCGGCTTCAACCCAGAGTGAAAGTTTGTTTTGTTTAACGATACCACTAGAGCACATTGATTTATTAATCATCGGTTATTGGATGTCAAACATATGGTAATACCTGTATATGCGCCATCCCACTGGCAGCATAACACACACCATGGCCTTCGATATACCAGTCGTGGTTCACTGGCTGGAATGAGAAATAGCCCAATGGGCCCACCGACGGGGATCTAGGGCCTCCACGAGTCCATAATATTGGACTCGAGTACTCGAGGGTCAAACTCGACCCGGACCCGAGTACCCGACACTTACACTAGATGATGATGAGATTAAAGAATAAAGTTAAATAGAATTATGCATCTTAATTCCAGGGCTGAACATGGATGCCAAATCATGTCATTGTATTGCATTTAGAAACCGGTTGATATATTTAGTGTTATGGTGGATGGACGGCCAGTTTAAAAAAAGAAACTAGCTCATGATTTTAAATTATTGTGTCACTTATATCGTTGATTATCTAAGCCTGAAATTATTGTCCTACATTGTCCAGTGTATTATAATTGATTCCACCTTGTACGGGTACTCGAGTCCTGTGAACGGACTCGAGTCTTTGCTAGACTCGACCCGTGCCCGAGTACTCGAGTACTCGTGGAGACCCTACGGGGATCGATCCTAGACTAACCACTGCGCTATGTCCCGCACCTTTATTATTTCTATTAATTAATAAACGTTAATGAAAACCATTGAACATAATTTTTACCGATGATATGGTGGGTCGTATGTTAGACCAATTTGTTTTTTTGTTTTTTTGAAAATTAGCAAAATTGACAACGCTGGGACATTCAAGAAAGTCTAAACTGTGACATTATTTTTAAATGTCCGAGTTTCGTTTTGTTTACGTTATAATTTAATTTTTCATGCATACCACCGGACTTAACTTTTGATTATCCAGGAATGAAAGTCATCTATACATGTATGTTTGTGGTTGTCTTTAAAACATATCTAATTTTTTTATTATTATTTTTTTTTTTTTTTTTTTTTTGTTTGGGGGGAGGGGGGGGGGGGGGTCCAGCTCTGTCTTTCGCAAATAAATATCTTTAAAGCACCAGACGTCCACTAACTGAAGACGCTACCACCCATCGTACAGGGCAGTAAACTCAATTACATATGCTACGAATATGGTCATCAAAAGATGCGTAATACTTTAAACTGTCATGTAAAAGTGGAAATGTCATGTTCACTCATAATCTTGATTATACTATGCCAAAACTGATATCCATGCTGTACCAGCTGAAGTACAGGCTTGGCGGAGCAGGCGGGTGGGCGGGGGGGGGGGGGGGGGGGGGGGGGATTCTGGCGGGCTCTAGTAATTCTGAATAAAAAAATATTGTTGGTAGTAAATTTTAAGGCCGAGATGAATTTTACTTGTAGAATGCAGGAAACTGCATTTTAGGACATCTAATTTTTCAAACGTGTACGGGGGAGCATTCCCTCCGAACCCCCTACAAACTTTGCTTTGCACCTTCGATCACAGTGAGCCTCCCAATGTCTATTTGCTTCCACCGTGCCCGATGTAGGCACCACAGAGAGAGAAATGCACGTAATTCAATTATATAAACGGACCATGGCCAAGATGATGCGACGTGTACGGCGACAGGAAAATGCAGATGACCGTCTCAGTTTGAAACTAAACGCAGATTGGACTGATTTCTTTTTTGTTCTGATATTGAATTATCTTTCAAAGATGGAGTAACCGGTACACAATTTAGTAATCTGACACCGCTGTCCAGGACAGACGGTAATTGGTAGCTGTCTTTAACAGAAAGCTTCGTCTGATGAATGGTGTTACACAATCTATTGAGAAGTGAACTCATTTCCGGACCACTGGCTATCCAGAGGACGGACCCGGGATCGACATGCCCGAAAACCTTAGTGGTATAGGGGCATGTTAAAGAGGGTGAGTGAGTGAGTGAGTGAGAGAGAGAGAGAGAGAGAGAGAGAGAGAGAGAGAGAGAGAGAGAGAGAGAGAGAGAGAGAGAGAGAGAGAGAGAGAGAGAGAGAGAGAGAGAGAGAGAGAGAGAGAGAGAGAGACAGACAGACAGACAGACAGACAGACACCAGGCTTGGTAAATACAGCCCTTAGAGTTTATTGCTTAAACTATTTATTTATATATGCACACTCGAGTTCGCATTTAGGTGCTCCTTTGTTTCCGGAAGTTGTAAAAAGGTTCCCGGCGCCTGAACCGGCGCGCGCTATAAAACCAAACAGCCGATCAGTAATGCGCCGTGTCTATAAAGTTCCCGGCATCGGATTCTGTGCCTAATCACAGGGTAATCAGAGCGGAGATTGCGGCGCCAACTTCCGGCTACTGGGTTTGTTTTCTCCAACGTTTGCTACTGATATATCTCAATTTAGAGTCATCAATATAAGCACTTTAGTAGATGCTTAAAGCCCAGACCCTACGTTTTAAACACCATGACGTATATTTGTCACTATTAGGGCCGTTAAATTGTTAATTGAAATCAGACATGTATTAGTTGATTGTTTAGATTATTCAGTTCCGTACATCCGTAGTGTTTCTGATCTTCAGGCACGGCGGAAGCGAGTAGATATTTGTGTGTGGGGGAAGGGGAGGAGGGTTGTGACTGAGATCGGGGCGCTAAGCAAAGTTTCTAGAGGGTTCGGGGGTATGCTCTCCCGTAAAAGTTTGAAAAATAGATGCCCTGAAATGCAATTTCCTGCATTCTATAGACCCCCCCCCCCCCCCCCCCACACACACACACACACACACACACACACACCTACCCCTCTTTCGCCGTGCCTGGTCATCCGGGTGTTTCTAACTGCGCGAAATGCATTTTTCATATTTCAAAAACAGAAGAGGAAGCACGAAATGCACGTACATCTGAGAAGTACGATGATAGAGATGGGCTCTTTAGTCCATTTACGGGAGTATCTTCCTGTTTCAACGTCACAGAATCTTGTTTAATAACTATGGTTGAAGATTAACCAAACCTAGTGTCCAATGTTCTTGGGTTGAAACTAGGGACTGGCGTTTTAACATAGGTTTGACTGCTAGAATGTTTTCGGAGACACCCTGATCTGATATTAAGACTCAAACGGAGAGGTAGTAAAAAGAATCAAAAAGAAATGTTTTATTTAACGACGCACTCAACACATTTTATTAACGGTTATATGGCGTCAGACATATGGTTAAAAACCACGCAGATATTGAGAAAGGAAACCCGCTGTCGCCAATTCATGGGCTACTCTTTCCGATTAGCAGCAAGGGATCTTTTATATGCACCATCCCACAGACAGAGTAGTACATACCACGGCCTGTGATGTACCAGTCGTGGTACACTGGCTGGAACGAGAAATAACCTAATGGGCCCACCGACGGGGATCGATCCCACACCGACCATTCATCGAGCGAACGCTGTACCAATGGGCTACGTCCTGCCCCTTAAAAAGAATTAAAGCACACTAAAAGTAAAAGAGGGCTTTATTCAGCTAGTCAAAGCGACATTTCTCAACATATATATTACACTGTTTTGCCAAGTTTCCTCTAATCATAAATACCACCTTTTTTGCTCATTTTCCGGGCATGGCGGGGTGTTGTATGTGTGTGTGTGTGGGGGGGGGGGGGGGGGATCACTAGGTGTGGTCCCGATAAGCTCTGTTAAGCCATTGTTTTGTACTATTTACATATGTAAAATACTATTGGAGATAAATTGGTCTACATTACCAGTGTTTTAACCCGGTGTTATCATATTCGCTTCTAACGTCTAGGGTGGATCCCTGTCGGTGGGTGGGCCTTTTGGCCAGTGCACCGCGACTGGTATATCAAAATCCGTTGTATGTATTATCCTGTCTGTTGGTTGATGCATAAACAAAGATCTCTTGCTACTAATGAATAAAATGTAGTGGGCTTCCTGTATAAGATTATATGTCAGAAAGACCAAACATTTAACGTAATAGCAAAATAGTCTGACTTTACCATTTGCGAATTTGCGAACCCGATATACAAGTAATATGCGTTAAATGCAATTGTGCAAAATAGTTTATTATATTAATTTACGTGCAAATTTGAGACACGATATACACACGCATGTAATAGGCGTAAAAGAGACATTCCTGAGTTTGCTACATTTTAAGATGTTTTCAAAAAATAAAATATTTCTACGATTAAACTTACATATTAAATACATTTTCTTGTTTAGAATATCAGTGTCTGTATATTCAATGTGTTTCTGGTCGTCTTAATATTTGTAAGAAGCCCAAACTGGATTTTGTCTTCAAATAATTTCGTACGTACGAAAAAAATATATTTTTGGAAATAAAATGAAATTTAACCTAGTACAAATAGTAGAACGATCAGAAACACGTTTAATAGACAGCCACTAATATTTTATGCATATTTGATACGTAATTACAATCGTTAAAAAATCTCTGCTAGTCGATAACATCTTAAAAATTGCATCAAACTCAGGAATGTCCCTTTAAATGCAATTGTGTAACATAATTTTATTATATAAAGTGCAACTTTGAGATGTTATATAGACATGCACGTAATATCCGTTAAAATGTTATTTAATGCAGTTAAATCTATTTATGTAAAATTAAGCATGAAAAGACAACTCGTCCCATCATTTGAAACTAACGGTTATGGTTTTTGATCAAAGATCTAATAGAGGGCGCTGCTAAGTAAAACAAATTGGTAATTATTATTAATCAACGAAGATTCCATTAGATAACCCTCCACCCCACACAATACACTAAGTTGTATAATTTTGGTATTTACTAGTAGAGTTTTTAATATTCCGCTTAATTTGAATATTCAACAGTACATGGCATTATTCTTACGGCGTATAATGTTGCTCACACTTCTGATGACATGGTGATAAGACAATTTTATCAGTGATAATATTATTAAATTTAATTCAATACATATATTGTTGTTATGTAACTAGTTAGATATGTATATGAATATGTCAGTTCTCGTCATTTATTAGGTCACCAATGAATGGCCTTTTTTCAATTCAACTAGCTGTCCATGTATTTTATACGAGTTAGTCATCAAACTTAGCAAAACATTGTAACAGGTTGACATAAAGGTAATTGTCAGACTCTTGCAAGTGCGAATTTGAAACCCGATATTCAAACGCATGTACTGTGCTTTAAATATGAAAACTGATTGGCACACACTTGCAGTGGTACACTTGCGGATGTCCTCGGATAACGACCGTTCGTACAATAGATGGACCATGTCTGCGGTTAAGTACTGACAATCACACATTAGGGTCGCTAAAACTCCATCGATATAGCCCCCTTAGGTGGTTTGCAGTAATGAAGATGCTGAACACAATATTGTGCTGATGTATCATTGTGTTTTATGACCACCAAAAATGGACATTTAATGATTCCAGATGGTTCATATTCCTTTCATATTTAGATAATAACGTTTAATTGGTTAGTCTGGAGCAGTGACAATGGCCGTATCGCGCATGACCGGAAGTTGGATGGCGTTTCAATCCTAGTACTTGTGGAAATAAAAATGGCAGTTTTCGTTTTATTGTCATTATAATTTTATTTATTACGCAGACATATTTCCTTTCTCTCTTCAAAATCCGTGTCTCATTTCTTTCGCATCTCATCCTACACATATATATCCATCCACATATCCTGCTGTCCCTCGTAAAACATTCAGTGTCGTTTCTAACAGTGGTAAGAGCTGCATATAACCATATATCGTATTCCCCCCTCCCCCAAGGGAGGGAGGTAGGTCACAGATAAAGCGCTCGCCTGGTGCCCTGCCGGTTTAGGATCGATACCCGTCGGTGGGCGGATTTCCTCTGATGACTACGAGTCAGAATTACCAAATGTTTGACATCCAATAGCTGATGATTAATTAATCAATGTGCTCTAGTGGTGTCGTTAAAATAAACAAGATAAATACAGAATAATTCACAAATTTGTTGTCACCATCCTCATAGATGTAATGGTTAAGCCATCAGATTTAAGGGTAGTAGGTACTGGGTTTGCATCCTTGGACTGGCTCCAACCCAGAGCTGGTTCTCATGACTCAATGTGGACGTATATGACCACTACATAGAGTTATTTTCCATTGGACTATTTCTTGTTCCAGCCAGTCCACCACGACGGGTATATCAAAGGTCGTGGTATGTGTTATCATGTCTGTGGGATGGTGCATATAAAAAAAAACTTGCTACTAATGGAAAAAATTCTGTCCCGATCGATACAACCGACATTTGTCGGAGGTGGCGATCGGGATGGACGTGCCTGAACCTTCAGAGCATACAGGCGAGTAAATAGAGTTTTGGTTGGTTGGTATGGGAAAAGGGTTTCCTATCTGAGAATATACAAATTACCAAATCATTTACTTTTTGTTTTGTTTTCTAATGTAGATTAGTATACTTCGTCTTTCACTAGTACTTGACTTTGCACAGTTATGGGGGACTGGACGTAGTCCAGTGGTAAAGCGCTCGCTTGATGCGCAATCGGTTTGGGATCGATCCCCGTCGGTGGGCCCTTTGGGCTAGTTCTCGTTCCAACCAGTGCACCACGACTATTAAAGGCCGTGGTATGTGCTATCCTGTCTGTGGGAAAGTGCATATAAAAGATCCCGTGTTGCATTAGAACAAATGTAGCGGGTTTCTGCTGATGACTACTCCAATACCCGATGATTAATCAATAAATGTGCTCTAGTGGTGTCGTTCAAAAGGACAAACGGTTTTTTGGGCAGTTATGCTTAACATAGAATTACGCTTCTTGAGTCGCTTAAACATTTTACTTTCAGAACCAGACATTAGTATGGTCTAAACTGGACTTATCACGGACTATTTCACATTTTTTATAGTGTCGCTTAAAGAAAGAAAGAAAGAAATGTTTTATAAAATGATGCACTCAACACATTTTATTTACGGTTATATGGCGTCAGACATATGGTCAAGGACCACACAGATTTTGAGAGGAAACCTGCTGTCGCCACTACATGGGCTACTCTTTCCGATTAGCAGCAAGGAATCTTTTATTTGCGCTTCCCACAGGCAGGATAGCACAAACCATTTATTTGGACCAGTTATGGATCAGTGGTCGGTGCAAGTGGTGTACACCTACCCATTGAGCCTTGCGGAGCACTCACTCAGGGTTTGGAGTCGGTATCTGGATTAAAAATCCCATGCCTCGAATGGGATCCGAACCCAGTACCTAGGCCGCTTTAAAGACACTACAAAAAGATTTTCAAACCTGGCTTTCTTAAACTTTGGGGTGGGGTTTAGCTCAGTCTGTTGAGTGCTCGCTTGAGGTGCTTGCGTCGCAGGATCGAACCACCTCGGTGGATCTATTCAGTTGATTAGGTTTTTCTCCTTCCATCCAGTGCACCACAAATGAACAAAGGCCGTGGTATGTGCTTTCCTGTCTGTGGGAAAGTGCATGTAAAAGATATCTTGCTTCATTAGGAAAAATGGAGCGGGTTTCCTCTGATGACTAGGAATCAGAATTACAAAATGTTTGACATCTAATAGCCGGAGATTAATCAATATGCTCCAGTGGTGTCGTTAAACAAAACAAACCTTTTCTTAAACTTCTCCACCTCTTCACCATTCATCCATAACAGTGTATTAAGTAAGAGAACACTACTATTTTACAAAGCGACATCGATTTTGCCACACTGACAATGACAGGGAGAGGTCATATCTTATAACAGCAACTAAAAGAGGACAGAAAAACAAAACATAAAACATAAATGAATTTGAAAAGCAACAACAAACAAACAACAACCCAGCGCTAGACACCCTAACATCTATGAACACATAATACACAGTCCCCAGGTATGGTCTAATTTACTGGAGTAGTGATATTTATTGTAGATTGACAGACCGTTAGGCGCAAACTAAATTGGCCTGTCAAGATTATTTACCAGATGTTCGTGCGCACGCATACATCAACTGAAACAAGCTGTTCCATCAGTTTGAAATTCAATCTTCCAAATGTGCAAGTGCTTGTCCGCCCATCATATATCAGATTAACAGTAGCTGCCCTGGGACATGCCCAGTGCATTAGATAGTAATTGGAGTCTCGGTAATCAAAATGTAAAAAGAACCCATTAATTTAAGACGGCCGTATGACTTGAATCGAGATCTTTGGTCTTGATGAGGCAGGTGTCAAAACATCATCTTTTACCATTGCGGGACGCTATATAGCCCACCGGTATAGCGCTTGCTTGATACGCGGTCGGTTTAGGATCGATACTCGTCGGTGGGCCCTTTTTAGAATTTTAAAACCCCTTTTCTTAAAAATCCTGCATCCGCCTTTCTTAATCTTCAGTGGAAATAAGCTACATTTCTCCATTAGCATGACGACATTCTTTGTTCTTTTTATGGACACAGACAGGGCAGTACATACCCCGTATTTTGATATCTCAGTCGTTGGGCACTGGTTGATATTTCGATTATTGCGCCTCTCGGCAGAATTTTAACAGTACATTGTAATGAAGGTCAGTTTTGGCTAAGAAAATAAAGTTTCTTTTATTTAACGACGCCACTAAAGCACATTGATTTTTTTATCTTATCATCGGCTATTGGACGTCAACCATATGGTCATTCTGACACTGTTTTTTTAGAGGAAACCCGCTGTCGCCACATAGCCTACTCTTTTTACGACAGGCAGCAAGGGATCTTTTATTTGCACTTCCCATAGGAAGGATAGCACAAACCATGGCCTTTGTTGAACCAGTTATGGATCACTGGTCGGTGTAAGTGGTTTACTCCTACCCATTGAGTCTTGCGGAGCACCCACTCAGGGTTTGGAGTCGGTATCTGGATTAAAAATCCCATGCCTCGACTGGGATCCGAACCCAGTACCTACCAGCTTGTAGACCGATGACCTAACCACGACGCCACCGAGGCCGGTTGGCTAACAAAGAGTCATTATGTTCAGACAAGTGTTCGTGATTGAAATAGATACGGACAGGACTTGAATGCGATATTAGTTTGATTATACGGACGTAAGTTGTCCAGTTTCCGGCCGTTCGGATTTAAAGATCCTAATTGCGAAGCAGTGCGAGCGGAGAGGCACGTGGTAGTATTGGCTCAAATTGGACTTATTGTTGTGGGTAAGACGCACCAAGGAGGTAATGAGTCATCCGGTACTGGACATTGTCGTGTTTGACCAAGCAACATGAATCCAGAATATTGATGTCTGGGTATAACATAAAGCACAAGGGCATCCCCACCCTGACTTGTCCCGGACGGAAAAGACAGCGGCTGCCGACACGCGCGCCCTTTCAAAATATACAATTAATCAATGGACAGTCAAGGGGCGGCCATTACAATATGTTATGGAATGAATGAATGAATGTTTAACGACACCCCAGCACGAAAAATACATCGGCTATTGGGTGTCAAACTATGGTAATGCAAACAAATAAGGTGATTATCAACATCAGCATAAACATTCAAGATTTAACTAAAAACAGTGTAAAGAACTGCAAAAATACAAATATCACAAATAGATACTGACTTTTACTCAAAATTTCAATTTGTGCTGTATTGGCCATTCTCAAAGAGAATGTTACACCCCTGCGCGTGCTGTAACCTCGCCGTGGTATGTTATGGAGACGAGCTCTGGTCTAGTTTTAGGGATATTTCATCGTTTCAACGACATATTATATTCTTGTTTAACTCTGTTGTAACTTTATCCAAATATGTTACAGGATTGTAGATTAAGCACATTTAGTGTCCATTATCACAGGTTGAAACTAAGGTCTGCGACTTTCAGACAGACGGACAGATAGATAATTTATTGACATCTCACCTTATGTGCATAGAGAATGATACACGAGTGACCGTTATATACCATTTATCTTACAACGAGTTGTTTTAAAATGCTTCTAACGAGTGAAAGCGAGCTTGATACGTTTTTAAATAACGAGTTGTGAGATAAATGGTATCTAACGGAAACGAACGTATTATTCTATTTCTTATATATCCTAAAAAAAAAACAGGTTTTAAATAGTGACTGTCGTTTGACGCCCACGCCCGAATAGCGCCCGTAAATCATATCTCGGCGCGCAGAAAAAAGAAAAAAAATTAACAAATTTGCAAGGTGAAAATTTTATACTGTTAACTTATATAATTTTTGAGAAATTGAAACTGAAACCAAAAGCTTTCGTTTAGAAAACGAAAACAGTGGTGTCTTCCGTAATATAACATATATCAACTCTTCTCATTGGACGTATGTAAGCGGAAGTCGTACTGCCTATCGGAATATTCTGATCATTCGTCATGTTATGTCATAGGGTTTTACGTGCACATTCAGAACAAGCTGTTGTAGACAAGAAAGGTGGGGGGGGGGGGAGGGGAGAGGAGGGACCGCCTGCACTGGCAGGTGCAAGTGAGCACCAGCAGCCCGATCAAATCGGTAGCAGGCGGGTGGGGGTGGTGGTGGTGCTATGGAATTTGAATGGAGCAGTTAAATGCCAAAGAGAAAAGGGTGCGCAATTTTGATTGAGGGAATTTGGCGCAATTTTGAACGGTCGGTCGAAAGGTAAGTGGCCGAGCTAATATAGGTTTTGATATTAGTGAATCGAGAGTAGCTCGTTCATTTTAGACCTTTACGATGCTGTGGTGTCTCCTAGGATTTTAGTAGGCTTACTTGGTTTGTCTTCAGACTATCTGGATAGTTGGGTATCGGTTTTCCTGCATGTCTTTGCTTCTGGAACCCTAGTTGACTTACCTTAGTTAGCTAGGATGGAATGCATCAGTAATAGAAGAAAAAAAACAACATGGTGTGGGTGCAAAGACAAATTCGTGCAGTTTATTTACAGTTAGGTGTAGTGGGGTTCTTGATCCGTGATTGGCTGGATTGGACCAATGAGAGTGCTGCAAAAAAATAGGCGATAATTAGTGGTGTCCTATCTTGGTTGATTATCTAACGATGTTGATTGGCTGGTTAATTAGCCAATTGGGTCACTGCGACTTCGATCCTGTCTTAGTGAGAAAGAAAGAAAGAAAGAAAGAAAGAAAGAAAGAAAAAATAAAAAATAAAAAAAATAAAAGAAAAAATAAATAACGTGTCGTTAGCGGGTGGTGTATGCCAGTTGTCAATCACGAGCTTCAGAACATGAACATATTTACAGTAGAATAATATGGTTATCGTGGTTAGGTCTGGATGGCATTGGCATATCTAGTGGTTATTAATCACTCGCTACCGTCCCGCCGTAAATCCCCAGGGTGGAGTGCCTGGTCGAGTGCTTAAGGTCGCTCTTCCATCCAAGGGATGTACAGGCGGGTAGTTTTGAGTAATTGTTAATTTATATTGCTAAATTGCCTATTTATATTCGTAATCAGCCGAGGTGTTCCGAATTATCACGAATTTGCAGAACTGGCGGGCGAGGTGTGTTGCTTTTGTAGCAATCTCGCAAATTGACTGTAACCAATGTCAAAATAAAATTATATTGCTATGTCCATTTACTTGTTTATTTACTCCCTGTTATATTTAATTATCTACTTTTAAAAATTTTACTTTCAAAATGTTCGCATGTTGCCTGGGGGCGGAAATTAGCGTTTGCCGAATTTGTCGCGTAAACTTACGCCTGACGTCAATGAAAACTTCAAAAGAACAGTGTTTAATAATTAACTGTTTGACAGTGGTGGTTATATAGTGATAGTAAAGCTAATCAGTGAGAATGGTTAGTAATTAATTATTAATGAGCAGATAAAACTTCAAAATGACAGTGATTAAATTAATATTTGTTTGATGATTATTAGTGGTAAACTTGTTAATAAGACTAAAATGAAAAGCAAGGATGGTTAGTATAATTATTAATGACAGTGAAATATTAATATCGGTTTGGTGACATTTACATTTTAACATTTAAGGTATGCTAATTTCTGCTAAAAATCAGGAGTTCTTTTTTAGCCCTTGAAGATTTTACAAACGGCAGTCACTGTTTTAAACAAATTGTAACATCTTTTTCGACTAAATGTTGTTGCACTTGTAGCTGACTTACGCGTCACAGACACATGGTTGTCAGGTTAACTATACGCCACAATACGTTGTCGGCTATTGAGGCATTTTTAATAAAGAATGTTCTTTAACAGACTATATATGTGGGGCCTAAAAGCTACGTATGTTTGTATTTGTCTGTATGTCTGTCTGTCTGGATATATATCTACCTATACACACAATATACAGGCTACCCATTGTAAAAACGTTAAATTGAGAAACACCTGTTTTGTGTATGTTTGTTTGTTTGTTTTCTTTTTCACTTTTCGCGATTTGTTTTCGTGGGGGTTTTTTTCTCTCGCCTTTTTGTCACATTTTTCTGTAACAAAAATATTGTGGACCGTGATTACAAACGATTTGTATTCCCTATCCATGTGCAATTTGCCTAATGGTAGTGTATATTTAATAAGCTACGACGCTCAAGTATTTTTTTTATACGATTCATTGTCCCCAGATACCTGGCAATGAATTATTATCTTACATTGATTTACAAATAGTTATACATACGTAGTGCATACATACATACATACATACATACATACATACATACATACATACATACATACATACATACATACATACATGCCTCAGTAGCTCAAAAGGTATCGTGGCAAGTCTGCAAAGTTGCGGGCGATTCGTGAGGCCAGAAAGGATTTAATTATCCCCTGCGCCAGTTCGTTAATATCTATGTATGTAACAGTCAACCTCGACATGCAAACAATATATAAATACTTATACATCAATAGATACATACATACATACATACATATATACATACATATATGCATGCGCGCACACACTCAGCACGCATGCATATTACATATACCCATACTTCACATATACTTTCAAACATAGCCATATACTATTAATGTATATGTACACCCATAATTATCTGAAATGATTTTGATCTGAGTGTCTAAAAGCGAAAAGAGAAAAAACATATAGAAAGAAAGGAAGAAAAAGAAATGAAGTCACGATAGACAAAGGGGAGAAAGAAATAATGTGTTTACTGGGGTTCAGGCTAATTAAAAAAAAAATAATAATAAAATTTAATAAGTGAAGCAAATTAGTGTCCAACAATTATTATCCACACTTAATGTCATACACAGAAAAAGCAGTTACCAGTAGATATGGTAGATAGATTTAAGATTCATATAATAAATAAATCTAGAGTTGTTATTTATGTAAATAAAAAGTAATAAGCAAAGAAACCAAAGGAAAGGGTCCAAACCTATTGTTAAAGAAGATGGTCTACAGGCTGGTAGGTACTGGGTTCGGCTCCCACTCGAGACATGGGATTTTTAATCCAGATACCGACTCCAAACTCTGAGTGAGTGCTCCGCAAGGCTCAATGGGTAGGTGTAAACCACTTACACCGGCCAGTGATCCATAATTGGTTCAACAAAGGTCATGGTTTGTGCTATCCTGCCTGTGGGAAGCGCAAATAAAAGATCCCTTGCTGCTAATCGGAAAGAGTAGCCCATGTAGTGGCGACAGCGAGTTTCCTCTCAAAATCTGTGTGGTCCTTAACCATATGTCTGACGTTATATAACCGTAAATAAAATGTGCTTAGTGCGTCATTAATTAAAACATTTCTTTCTTTCTTTCTTCCTTGATGTTATGCGTCAATATTGAAAAGGTTAAACCACTTTTCCCAGCATTCATTAAATTTGTCATGTTGACAATTTTAAAGATAAATATATCTTTCTATTTGAAATTTATTTTTCAATATGTTTTTTATAACATTAATATGAAGACTCTTGTTAAGTATTTTCATACTATAAATGTAATATTTTATATTGATTAAAATCAATTAACTACATCGCTTAGCTCACTATATTTATCATACCAAACATAACTGTATGTTTATTAAGTGAAAGTCTGACTCCAGTTTTGTTAAATATCCATTTCTCCAACTCTTTCCACATATTTCGTACTTTATTACAATCATAAAACAAATGTAAGGTTTCAAGAATTTTTTTACAAAAACTACCTTTATTTGAACCAACATAGTGAATCATATGCAAGAAGGTATTAGTAACTAGATTCTATGGAGCAATCGATATTGAAACCAACGCAAGGTAGTATCGTTTGTACATTAAAAGGGTATAGTATGAAATAATTCCACATATAACAACCAAATGTTAAACCCTTAGATGCAAATTCTGCTTGTGCCTTTGGTATTACATGAGTATTACTATTATTCAAAATATTGTATATATCTTTACTTCTAGTAACCTCATTTAACAGTAGTTTCATTTTAAATGACAAGATAGGTCTTTTGCTAAGAATAAATGTTGTACAGTTAATATTGTTTAATGAGAATACGAATGAGTTTACGGCATAAACTAGCGATGCGTAATTTAAAAAGTCTGTCTTCAGATCAAATATGTTTTTAAAAGTCGTAAAGTCTAAAGTATTTCCTTCATTATCAAGTAAAGCATTTATGAAAACAATACCTTTCTTTATATAATTGCTGTTCAGAAATGGTTTATTATGTTTCAATATTTTAGTATTGTAGCAAATATTCAATCCTTGTATATCTTCAGTATTGTCGAGGTTTTGGTTTTTGCTGCAGTAACACCCAACTAAATAATACGTCTCTCCAAAAGCGATTTAGCATATTTTCGTTTTTTTAATGTGATAAAATAGTCTCCATGAATTATAATATATTTTATAGTAAGATTGTTGGTAGATTTAAATACATTTACACATTTTTGATTATTTAGAAAAAAATATTTTTTATCCACGACGATAACATGCTGTATATTTGGCATTTTTATACCACCGTATTTGCAGTCTTGTATTAATACATTTCGCTTAATTTAAAGGGACATTCCTGAGTTCGCTGCACTTTTTAAGATGTTATCGACTAACAGAGACTTTTTAACGATTGTAATTACATATGAAATATATGTGTTTGCATAAAATATTAATGGCTGTATATTAAACGTGTTTCTGATCGTTCTAATATTTGTACTAGGTTAAATTTCATTTTATTTCCTAAATTATTTTTTTTCGTACGTACGAAATTATTTGAAGGCAAAATCCAGTTTTGGCATCTTACAAATATTAACACGATCAGAAACACATTGAATATACAAACACTGATATTCTAAACAAGAAAATATATTTAATATGTAAGTTTAATCGTAGAAATATTGTATTAGTCCGAAACATCTTACAATGCAGCGAACTCAGGAATGTCCCTTTAATGAAAAACATTTTATTTATAATACGTTTCGGTGGGTTTGGTAATGCTATTAGTTAATAAGAAATGTTGGGCATTGTTAAAGTTTTGAGAATGATAACTCTTCCTAAGGCTATAAGTTTTCTAAAAGACCTCTTTTTTTTATCACTATCCCCATTTGTTTAAGAGTCGGAATTAGATTCTATAATTTTATTTAAATTTATTTTAAAGTTATGCCAAGCAGATTGAATTCGTTCACATCCCATTCTAACTTCCAACGACGCTCAAGTCTTACTTTCTCTGCCTTGAATATTTAATCGAATCTAAAATAAATGATCTATTGTGATCTTTTTTTCTAAATTCGTACACCACATAGTATCACAGAGGTTTTGAAGCGCGCCCAACGTTTCATGCCACAGTTAACACTATTAGTCCTGCCTTTATTGATCAATGTGACATTGTTTGTTGTCGTAAAATATTGGTTCATCTAGCCAGTAAATTCCTGTAATTAAATTTGAACTGTTGTCAGTGTACTAGCTACTGTTTTGTTTAAAACATGTGCGGTGTTCTATTACAAGTAGGATGAGAGTTTTTGTGCGGAACTACAGTAGTCAAAGACACTACACCTTTGCCTAAACAGCATTTTTATGCGCCAGTTTATGATCGGTCGTATTATGGTATGGCCTTGTCCGTCCGTCCGTCCGTTTCTTGTCCGAACCATATCTTGCATACAGATGCATAAAGGACCATCAAACATCACAAGTAGGAACAACTTGGGATGGCGGTGTGTCGCGTACTATTACTAGGTCAGTGTGACCTACGTTTTACAGTCTACTGCACACAACAGTAAATCCTTGTCCGGATCATATCTTGCATACAGAAACAACATACCCGTAATATATTCATTAATATCTCCGGTTTTCCATCAGACTCCTGACGGGCTTATAATCTACCTCACCGGTACTTTTGTTCGGATTGTCTACGGTTATCCATCAAACTGCTGACGGGCGTATCATGTACCTCACCTATACTCTTGTTCTGTTTTACTTTAAGGGTGAAACAAGGCAAAATAATTGTTGACTGAAACACTGCGTGTTGTTTTAGCCACATATGTTACTATTGTCATATATGTGATTTCATTTCGTGGTATACACCATAGAGACTTGTATTAGAGTTCATCAGTCTTTAGTTTTTACAAAACTTATCATACAAAACGATTAACCAAAGACACGATTGATCTGAGTGTATAGTGTCTCCTCCCTCTCTCCCTCTCTCTCTCTCTCTCTCTCTCTCTCTCTCTCTCTCTCTCTCTCTCTCTCTCTCTCTGTCTCTGCCTCTGCCTCTGCCCCTCTGCCCCTCTCCCCCTCTCCCCCTCTCCCCCTCTCTCTCTCTCTCTCTCTCTCTCTCTCTCTCTCTCTCTCTCTCTCTCTCTCTCACTGTCTCTGTCCCCCTCTCTCTCTCTCTCTCTCTCTCTCTCTCTCTCTCTCTCTCTCTCTCTCTCTGTCTCTGTTTCTGTCTCTCACTGTCCCTCTCTCTCTGTAAGTCTCTCTCTCTTTCTCTCTCTCTCTCTGTCTCTGTCTCTCACTGTCCCTCTCTCTCTCTGTCTCTCGCGCTCATTCTCTCTCTCTCTCTCTCTCTCTCTCTCTCTCTCTCTCTCTCTCTCTCTCTCTCTCTCTCTCTCTCTCTGCTAATCGGAAAGAGTAGCAAATGTAGTGGCGGCAGCGGGTTTCCTCTAAAAATCTGTGTGGTCCGTAACCATATGTCTGACACCATATAACCGTAAATAATATGTGTTGAGTGCGTCGTTAAATAAAACATTTCTTTCTTTCTCTCTCTCTGAATTGATCAATGTGCTCATATTGAATAATATTGTTCTTCCTTCGGGCCAACCGTCTTAGAATAAACGCAGTCTCCAATGCCATGTGCAATCATTTAGCACATCTATACCTTTAAAGTTGCATGCAAAATCTCAGCTCAGTATCTTGATGCAGATTGAAAAAAAAGGACAAAAAGCCCGGTACTTGTGGGACAGACGGACGGAAAGACAGACAGATACAAAACCTAGAATCCTAATTACCGGACTCAATAGTTTAGTGTTCAATTATCGACATTAAAGGTTTACACCCTCAAACAGAAGATGTTGCGGGGTTGTTGTTGTTGTATTTTAAATATATATATATATATATATATATATATATATATATATATATATATATATATATTATTATTATTTATTTATTTATTTATTTATTTATTTGTTTGTTTGTTTTTTGTTTTTTTTCGGGGGGGGGGGGGGGTGATTTCGATAAATTCGTCGATATACTCCCCAGCAATACACAAACACAATATAATATTTTGAAAGTGCGTATATAATTCCCAATATGTATGACAATTGGGACTGCCATGAGCATTATTGAAAACCGTATCTCTGCACAAGATTAATTCCAAGAGATGTTTTGATATATGATAAGAGTCGTGAGGGTATGTACACACTGCCAGGTTTTTGTCTACAGAGGATAAACTGTCTTCACTAGGATATATGGTTCCATCTCTGCCTGTCAGGTCAGGTCAGGTCAGGTCATAGGGCTTTACGTGCACATTCAGAGCAAGCTGTTGTAGCGCACGCCTGTCCGTCCAGGACAGGAAAGGTGGGGGAGGGGGAGAGGAGGGACCGCCTACACTGGCAGGTGCAAGGTAGCACCAGCAGCCCGACCGTGGTCGGTAGCAGGCGGAGGCGGGGGGGGGGGGGGGGGGGTGGGGGGTGGGGGGTGATGGTGCAATTGAATTTGAAATGGAGCAAAGTATTATGCCAAAGAGAAAAGGTGCGCAATTTGGGTTGAGGAAATTGGGCGCAATTTTGAACGGTCGGCCAGAAGGTAAGTTCCAGAGCTAATATAGGTTTGCATAATATAGGAGGACAGCCACTTTATAGTGCGTGCCATTAACAGACGTCAAAAACTTTCTTTGGCCTCCGTAAACAAAGATGAGTCTGAAGCTAAAGTTAAAAAAATTTTTTTTTTAACAAAATCACTAGAGCGCATTGGCTGATTAATTAATCATGGGCTATTGGATGTCAAACATTAGGTAATTCTGACATGTTGTCATCAGAAGGAACCCGCTACATTGTCCCTAATGCAGGAAGCAATCTTTTATATGCACTTTCCTACATACAGAAAAGAACATACCACGACGTTTGGCCAGCTGTGGCGCACAGACGAGAAAAAAAATCAGTTGAATGAATCCACCGAGGTGGTTCGATCCTGCGACGCAAGCACCTCAAGCGATCACTCAACCGACTGAGCTAAATCCGCGCCAG
Organism: Gigantopelta aegis; assembly: GCF_016097555.1. Lineage (NCBI taxonomy): Eukaryota > Metazoa > Mollusca > Gastropoda > Neomphalida > Peltospiridae > Gigantopelta > Gigantopelta aegis. Next base: position 9,843,066 of record NC_054700.1, on the reverse strand, counting down.
GCTTCTGAAGATGCGCACGGCTGTGTAGTGAATAATAATTCATGAATAGAAATGCAAGTATCTGACAGACATATTTGTTAGTTAGAAGGTAAAGTACATTTTACATGTAGTTATAAAGCTGGTAGGTACTGAGTTCGTACCCCATTGCCCAGATCGATGCATTGTGTTGAATAGCAGCACTAAAACGGCGTTTCCAAACGTAAATGTCAAAGCATGGAATAATTAGCGTGTTAGTTCCATCTAAAAATACATTAACGTTAGTTAATCACCAACTCCAGAACAAAAGTGGAAATTCCCCCAAGGAGGATAAGTGGGCCTACGAGTACATGCAACGACGTGAAGTTAATGAAGTTCTCAGAAAGCTCGAATTTAATGTGAATCATTTCAACGTGCACGTTACCTTAAAGCTATGGTTGCCTAATGCTGATTATTAATCATAATGTTTCACTTCAGTCCTGTGTTCAGCGAGATCGACCGACACTAGCGTTCTCGAACTCTTTAACTGCTTCCAGCGTTGCTCATTAAAGGAGTAGACTCTAGTTTCAACTCGAGGAAATGAACACTAAGTTTAGTTAATCTACAAACCTGCAACACACTCATTTGGATAAGATCATAACAGACAGAAGCTAAAGTCTGTGTTTTTTAAACGGGGAAAATATCTTCTATAAATAACTATAGTTGGTCTAAATAACCATTACTTCTCAGACAAACGAGCGTTTTTAAAATTATGAAAAATGCATTTTGGGGTATTACAAAAACCTAGATGACCAGAACCAGTCCAGGTGTACGAAAATAAATATTATAAATAATAAAATGTAAGTACAATCGAGCACCGTTGTGTCGAACTTGCTTGAGTCGATATATGGCTTGTGTCGATATGACTGGCCGGTCCCGGGTAAAATGTGTATTAATTATAATGTTTTTATCTCGGTTTCTTCGATACGTTTGATTCGATATTACGTTTGTGTCCATATATTTTTTGGTCCCAAAGTAGACGTTTATATGGGAAAATATCTCTATGTGTCAATATTCATATTTTGTGTTAAAATAAATAAAATATTTAAAAAGGTAAATATGAATTGCGCGATCTGAAATCATTGTCCTATCGGTATTGTGAGAATGTAACCAACCATCAAAAGAGTTGCCCACAACTGACTGTTAACACATGATTTGTACATGTAAGTGCTGTAACAGTCCACGTGTAAGATGAACAAATAAAAATATCATAACTATTGAAAAAGGTACTAAAATGGACTTATCGAGCGTAAAAGAAAACGCTAGCAGACGACGATTGTTACGGAATGCAACTAGTCATATGACTTGTGGCTTTGAGAAATTATGGACAAATTTTTCTTGATAGGTTAACTAGTTGCTAACTGACAAAGAAGGTAGCGATCTCGTTGTGTATTAAGTGACACCACTGTTTCCACTATGGTGATTTTCTTATGGCAACTGAGTCAAGAGATTTGGGTATGACCCGGACGATAGCATTGTCAAAGAGGTGTTAACTGCCCGTGGCCTTGTTGTATCTGAAGTTGATGTAAGGATTGTCACTGAAAATGACGAGACGTCGATGTGTAAACGTTTGAACTTTGCAGCTTTGGTGCCACAAACCAATACGCGACAAATAGTATTCCTATACTTTGTTAGGTGTCGAATTTTAATTTTGTTCTTCTACAAAACATTTCGTGTAACTGTATTTTGTTAGTATAACTTTCTTATAAATTCATTGTTAAAACAAAATTTAGATTGTTCTAACGTCCACAGTGATTTTAATTTCACAATGTATAGACATTTTAAAAGATTAACTTTGTTCAGAACGTGCACAACGGTACAATAGATTAATTTACTTTTCATAGCATAACAATTTTCATCGGCTTAAATAAAATAAAAATTATGATTCGATAAATATTATCTTTTATATCACCCCTTTTTAGTTTGTACATTTTTTGTTACATATTTGACTTAACGTTTGAGTCGATATTTGGTTAACTTGATATTTTTATGTGGTCCCCACAATATCGACACAATCTCGACTATACTTTAATCTAAAATATTAAAAACGGCTTTAATAGAGAACAATACGTTGTTGTGTTTAAAGACTAAGGCCTATCACTTTAAGCGCATACACCAGTATAGCCGACGTTTTCCATCTTTATATCACCCCTTTTCAGTTTGTACATTTTTTGTTACATATTTGACTTAACGTTTGAGTCGATATTTGGTTAACTTGATATTTTTATGTGGTCCCCACAATATCGACACAATCTCGACTGTACTTTAATCTAAAATATTAAAAACGGCTTTAATAGAGAACAATACGTTGTTGTGTTTAAAGACTAAGGCCTATCACTTTAAGCGCATACACCAGTATAGCCGACGTTTTCCATCTTTATATCACCCCTTTTCAGTTTGTACATTTTTTGTTACATATTTGACTTAACGTTTGAGTCGATATTTGGTTAACTTGATATTTTTATGTGGTCCCCACAATATCGACACAATCTCGACTGTACTTTAATCTAAAATATTAAAAACGGCTTTAATAGAGAACAATACGTTGTTGTGTTTAAAGACTAAGGCCTATCACTTTAAGCGCATACACCAGTATAGCCGACGTTTTCCATCTTTATATCACCCCTTTTCAGTTTGTACATTTTTTGTTACATATTTGACTTAACGTTTGAGTCGATATTTGGTTAACTTGATATTTTTATGTGGTCCCCACAATATCGACACAATCTCGACTGTACTTTAATCTAAAATATTAAAAACGGCTTTAATAGAGAACAATACGTTGTTGTGTTTAAAGACTAAGGCCTATCACTTTAAGCGCATACACCAGTATAGCCGACGTTTTCCATCTTTATATCACCCCTTTTCAGTTTGTACATTTTTTGTTACATATTTAACTTAACGTTTGAGTCGATATTTGGTTAACTTGATATTTTTATGTGGTCCCCACAATATCGACACAATCTCGACTGTACTTTAATCTAAAATATTAAAAACGGCTTTAATAGAGAACAATACGTTGTTGTGTTTAAAGACTAAGGCCTATCACTTTAAGCGCATACACCAGTATAGCCGACGTTTTCCACCTTTTTCTGGGTCAGGGTATCAAATACCACAAACGACAATAGTAACACATGTGGCTAAAACCCCTATGTGCAGCGTATCAATCGACATATGCACCATGGATATAAATACTACTACAACTCACCCTTGAAAAAATGAGGGTTAAGCTGCTCATTCCAGACATAACGGGTAGCGTCTATGACTACACCTACATGTAGTTCCGCACATAAATATCATGCTATTTTCAGTAGGACCCCTCGCCTGTTTCAAGCATACTGGTAGTTGGCACATTGACACCATTTCAAATTAAAATACAAGAAGTTATTGGTCAGATAGGCCAACATTTTATCACAACAAACACTGTCACATTTATCACTAATGGCAGGACTTGTGGTATTAACTGCTCTATGAAAACTTAGGTGCATCTCGAACTTTGACCCAGCCGGATGTTATTTTTGTTCAGTCCTACCTAGAAGTGCATGTTGTAGACTTTCGGTCAAAGCGCAACACTGGTAAGCAGGCAATTGTTATTACCTGTAGGTATCAGTACATCAAACAACATTAACTGCTCTATCAAAACTTCGATCCACCTCGAACATTTGACCAAGCCGAATGTTATTTGGTTTAGTACTACCTACAAGTGCATGCTGTAGACTTTCGGTGAAACCGCAACACTGGTAAACAGTCAATTGTTTTTATCTATAGGTAGCAGTACACCAAACAATATATAACTGCTCCTTCAAAACTAAGGTACACCTCGAACATTGACCCATCCGGATGTTATTTCGTTTAATACTACCTTCTGGCTGGATTCGGCCCTGATCTTCTATTGCGAGATTACACGCCTGACCAGAATTGCATTTTGTCATCTAATTCCTCGGATTTTAAAACGAAAGCCAAAGAAGCAACCACACGTGCATATTCAATTTGTCCCATGTCAGTTTGAGCTCATTGACTTGAGTGAATGCATTCTTCACAGCCAGCGTACGTGGAACTCAATGAGATTCCTGACAGTGTATTCAACTGTCGTAATCACATGCCAATAAAAAAGAACACAGAACTCATTTGGTTATTCAAAAAACGCATCTTTCGCGTGATCCATCTGATCAGAGAAATATTGTCTCTTCTTTTTCTCTCTCCAACGGCGGTTTACAACGTGCGACGATTTTGAGAGAGTCCTAATTTGTTTTGTTTTAATTACAATGCGTTTTCCAGTACACAGAGTGTGTCATACTTTGAAATGGGGACTAATTTTAATTTGGGGCGAGGGTCTGGACGTAGCCCAGCGGTAAAGCACTCGCTTGATGCTTGGACGGTCTGGGATCGATCCCCATCGGTGGTCCCATTGGACTATTTCTTGCTCCAGCCAGTGCACCACTATTGCTGTATCAGAAGGCCGTGGTATGCATTATCCTATCTGTGGGGAAAATGCATATAAAAAATACCTTGCTACTAATGGAACAATGTGTCAAAATTATCAAATGTCTGACATCTAGTAATAAATCAATGTGCTCTAGTGGTGTTGGTAAAGAAAAAAACCTTGAATTTTGATAATTACATTTACATCCATATTAATAATTACACTGATAGTGACTACTGAACTCCTTACTTTGATATAGGACTTTATAATGGACGTTCTAAATTATAATTTGTTTTAGTTTCTATTTGGAAGAATTCGTGATTTATAGATTTGGGCATCTGTCTTTCTAGGCCGGCCTCGGTGGCGTCGTGGTTAGGCCATCGGTCTACAGGCTGGTAGGTACTGGGTTCGGATCCCAGTCGAGGCATGAGGTTTTTAATCCAGATATTGACTCCAAACCCTGAGTGAGTGCTCCACAAGGCTCAATGGGTAGGTGTAAACCACTTGCACCGACCAGTGATCCATATCTGGTTCAACAAAGGCCATGGTCTGTGCTATCCTGCCTGTGGGAAGCTCAACTAAAAGATCCTGTTCTGCCTGTCGTAAAAGAGTAGCCTATGTAGCGACAGCGGGTTTCCTCTTAAAAACAGTGTCAGAATGACCATATGTTTGACGTCCAATAGCCGATGATAAGATAAAAAATCAATGTGCTCTAGTGGTGTCGTTAAATAAAACAAACTTTACTTTACTTCACTTTACTTTACTATCTTTCTATTTTCATTCACTTTGGCAAGAACATTTACATATATACTGGCAATTGTGATAGTATTGGCAATTTACATTGAGGCGTAGTATTACATCATAGTGTTAGACATTCATGGTTGATAGAATGGAGGAAAATAGACCATTGGACCCACGAAAATTGTAGGGCTCATGAACTATTTTCTCAAGGGACGATTTGGCATGATGTAATTGTCGACACAGACCCAGTTATATTTGTGCAATTATTGAACAGCACCCCACTGAAAAAAATCAAGTTTTCAAATCATTGATGATGATTTAGACGGGCATTTTATTCTGACTGTAAATCCGAAAAAGGACACACGCAGCAAATGCGTTAAAGAAGCAGGACACTATTATTTTAAAGGGACTGCCCCAAGTTTGCTGCATTGTAAGATGTTTGCGACTAATAACATTTGGCAACGACTAGAATTACATATATATATATATATATATATATATATATATATATATATATATATATATATATATATACATATATATATATATATATATACATATATATATATATATACATACATATATATATATATATATATATATACATACATATATATATATATATATATATATATATATATATATATATATATATATATATATATACTGAACAAAAAAAGAAACTTCCGATTTGTACATATAGTATTTGTTGTGTTAAAGAATTCATTGTGTAATGAAATTATATAGGTAGTATTAGCCTTGAGCTGTATTATCAGGATTCATGAATTTTATCGATTATTTTTGCACTGTTAATCGTCGACAACGTGAAATTCAATTTGCACGTGCATGCATGGTTCGACATGTCCCGTGTAGTATTGGGTCAATTTGTTTTACTTGTCTTACTGACATTGTCAAGTGAACGAAAATGCTTCAAAATTTGTAAACAAATTAACGTTTTTTACATTGTAGCATTTTTAGTATGCCAAGAATACCCAATAATTTACGCGAACGTGCAATTGGCATGCTTGATGCTGGCATGTCAATAGAAAACGTTGCAAGGCATGTTGGGAGTTCTAGTCGAGCGATACGAAATCTTCGCGTAAGATTTCGAACGACAGGAAGCACCAACGACTTGCCACGTCGTGGACGTCTGCATGTTACAACGCGTGGTCAAGACCGCTATACCATGAACAAGCATTTGCGCAATCGATTCCAAACTGCCACTGCTACTGCTGCTAATAACCGAATCAGTGGGCAAACTGTTCGTAATCGTCTGCGGGAGAACGGTTTACATGCACGACGTCCTTACGTCGGATGCGTTTTATCGCAATGTCATCGTCTAAATCGTCTTATTTGGGCACGTGTACACACTCGTTGGATACGGCGAAGCTGGAATACCGGTTTTTTTCTCGGATGAATCCAGATTTTCTTTACAACGTGGTGATGGCAAGGTGCGCGTCTACCGTAGGAGAAATGAACGCTATGCTGACTGTTGTGTTCTTGAACGAGATCGTTTCGGGGGTGGGGGTTGTGTCATGGTCTGGGCAGTCATTGCCCATGGTTATCGTTCTCCACTAGTCGTCATTGATGGCAAGTTAAATGCTCAACATTACCGCGATGGCATTCTCGCTCATCACGTCATTCCTCTTGTTCCATAACAACGCCAACATCTCGATTTTTCAGCATGATGATGCCACCTCTCATACAGCTAGAGACACTGTAAATTTTCTTAGGACAAATAACATTGATTTCATTGATGACTGGCCCGCAAAATTCCTGATCTCAACCCCATCGAGCATGTCTGGGATAGTCTGGACAGACGATTGAGGCGTCGTCCCAACCCACCCGCTAACGTCAACGAAGTTCGTCAATCGCTCATTCAGGAATGGAACAATATTCCACAGGCAGAAATCAACACTTTAGTCTATTCTATGCGCCTGCGATGCAATGCAGTGGTCAATTCAAGAGGTGGTCATACCCGTTATTAAGTGGGATTTTTTTTTTTTTTTTTTAACCCCTACCACACTTGGTCAAAATTTCTCCCAGTTTCTGTTAACCTATGGCCATGATTTTTGCACCAAACGATGTATCATGGAACACTCTTTAAACGCATATATAACAATTATTCCCCCGGTTTGTTTTCATCAAGTTATGTTCAAGCAAAGTTAGCGGAAGTTTCTTATTTTGTTCAGTATATATGTGTATAGATATATAGAGGATTTATTAATATGGAAAATATCAACCGAGTCTATGTTAATCGGCTGAGCCTCGACAAATACCGATTAACTAGACGAGTAGCGAATTCTATTTATCCTATAACACTTCTAAAATAACATTTTAATTAATTGTTTAGTAAATCACAGTACTAAAGTCGCCGCCATCGATAATATTACGTCATCACGATTAGCACAGATTAGTTTGACGTCACGCATTTTAAAAAAATCTTTGAAAACTTTACGCTCAGGTACACGGGTCTTGTTGGCTTGTAAGCAAATGACCCATCCACAGCAACACATTACCTAGAGACCTTGCAAATTTGCATACTATTATTAACCGGGTTAATAAAGTAAATTTTCACATGGGCTTATGACATGGATATCATGGGTAAGTTATAGGATATATATATATATCGCTTTTGTTCCAAGTTAATCACCTGGGTTTTTTTCTTCAGTCCAGGCCCTTTTTTTTTCCTTTTTTTTCTTTTTTTTCCCCCCTGTCTTCTGTTGATGACTTTGTTTCCTTCAAGGACATGCAACTATTGGTGTTTTTTTAGATCCTTTAACCTGTAAGCCTCCAGGATAGATTTGTTGTCAATATGGTTTGTGAAAATGAAACCATGATTGCATTCTTCAAAGGATCCCAAAGAACAAAGCTGCACTATGTGCTGAAGTGATGCCAATTTCCTGATGATCAATTACACCCTAAGCTGTTTATTTTGACCCCATTGATCTTTTTATTCCTTCTTCACAGAATTAACCCGGTTCGTAGTGGGCGGAGGGAACTTTTATTTGAGTTCAACCTAGTTTACGTTAAAGTCAAAGAAAGTTAATGCTGTGTGTGCGCAAGCGGTGGCAATACAAATGCGGCAACTCCTACGCAATAAAAATCCGTATTTGGTTAAATGAAAATGAAAAGAGAAGTATCAGACAGGGCTGTGATTCACACTTGGTGTCATCTGGGCTATTCTGGAAACGGGTAATCAAACATTGCTAATGTCTGGATCACGTATTCTCTGTTTTTGGCTTGACACTCACTAGGAATAATCGATCAATCGATCGGTTACTCAATCGATCGATCGATCGATCAACCAATCAATCAGTCAGTCAGTCAGTCATTCAGTCAAGTCGGTCGGTCAGTCAGTCGGTCAGTCAGTCAGTCAGTCAGTCTATCAATCAATGTTAGTCTGTCTTTCTGTCTGTATGTATGTCTGTCTATTTTTATCTATTTTATTTATCTTAGCCTTCTAGCTATCTATCTATAGTCCGTCCCATCCTCTTACAAAAATGTATTTGTAAATAATTTCAGTTTGGTTTGAAGTAAGAAAAAAGGTAAAAAGTGTTTTAGAAATAACAAAAAATATCACTTTTGTGGGCCATTTAGAAAACAAATCGCCTCAGAAATAAATAACTTGTAGTAAATTCTATAGTATGAAAAAGGCATTATCTATCTACATCTGTATGTGTGTCTGTTTATTTATGTCTGTCTATATATCTGTATATCTATCTATTTATCTATATATTTAGCTAGCATATACATACATACGCTCGTACATGAATGCGCGTGCGCTCATACATGCATAATTGTATAACTCTACCTATACTTATTCCTATACCTATTCCTATACCTATACCTCTACCTATTCCTCTACCTCTACCTATACCTATACCTCTACCTATTCCTTTACCTCTACCTCTACCTCTACCTCTACCTCTACCTATACCTATACCTATACCTATACCTATTCCTAGACCTAGACCTAGACCTAGACCTATTCCTATGCCTATACCTATACCTATACCTATTCCTATACCTATACCTATTCCTAGACCTATACCTATTCATATACCTATTCATATACATGTACCTATTCATATACCTATTCCTATTCCTATACCTATTCCTATACCTATTCCTATTTCTATACCTATTCCTATACCTAGACCTATTCCTATACATATTCCTATTCCTATTCATGTACCTATTCCTATTCCTATACCTATTCCTATACCTATACCTATTCCTATATCTATACCTATACCTATACCTATACATATACATATACCTATACCTATACCTATACCTATACCTATACCTATACCTACACCTATACCTATCTATACCTATACAGGTAATGAGTCATCCCTGGTTAAAATTTCAAATTATTTGGGGTAAAAAACACCCGAAAACTAACAACAACAATAAAATCAGCTGGTCTACTCTTACATTTGAAAAACACAGGTCATCTATTTTATGATAACACAACATGATCAAAGGGATATTTTGAAAAGGTGGTGACTACTATTATGAATGCTGAAAATGTAAAAGTCGTATCCTTACACACAACATGATCAAAGGGATATTTTGAACAGATGAAGACTACTATCGTGAATGCTAAAAATGTAAAAGTTGTATCCTTACACACAACATGATCAAAGGGATATTTGGAAAAGGTGGTGACTACTATTATGAATGCTGAAAATGTAAAAGTATCCTTACACACAACATAATCAAAGGGATGTTTTAAAAAGGTGGTGACTACTATCATGAATTTCGAAAATGTAAAAGTCGTATTCTTACACACAACAAAATCAAAGGAATGTTTTGAAAAGGTGGTGACAGCTATCCTGGACGCTGCAGATGTATCCCTCACGTCAGGTGTGCCTAGACATTTTGTTTCTTGGTTTTTTTGTAGTCTATTGTCTTTACATTCGGCATTTCGAACGAGGCAGGTGACTATTGACGTATTGCTATGGGGACAATGCGCCCTGAGGGGAGATGTGTCTGCGTGAATCATTGTTTTCTGCAAGAACGTTCTTTAGCGTGCCAGTCTGTCTAAAATTAAATTTGCATTAAGTCGTCGTACAAAATAGAAGAAACGTTAAAGAAAGTTCTTGTAATGGTTTGAACACTACTTCTTTGACACAGTGTCGAAGCGTTGTTAAATAAAACATTTCCTTCCTTCAGTGTCGAAGCCGGATATGCGATTTATCCGGTAACTGATATATCTGTTGATGTATTACGTCTAGTCGTGTGTGTGTGATCGATAGACAAGATAACCTTCATGTCTCTTCTGGCATCTTTACACCAACCATCCATCTATCCAAACGCTGTCCATACACCCATCCACCCCTCCATCCCTCCCTCCCTCCATCCATCTATCTATCCATCTATCCATCCATCCAGCTATATATCCATCCATGCAATTATGCATCCATCCATCCATTTATTCATCCATCCATTCATCCATCCTTCCATCCATCCATCTATCCATCCAATTCACTCGAACTACCAATCTACGCATATATTTCCTAAGCAGTTCTTTAATAATAAACGCATTTACAACCAGTATTTAAGGTGAGAACATTGTCGTTCTAGATTAATTATTTGCTAAGCAAAAAAACAAAAACAACACACACACCCCCACCCCCAATAAAAAAATTAAAAATCCCCACACAAAAACAAAAAACAACAACACCAAAGACCTGACGTGATGGATACATTTACAGCGTTCATAATAGTAGTCACCACCTTGTAAACATATCCCTTTGATTCTGCTGTGTGTAGAAATACAACCTTTACATTTTCAGCATTCATGATAGTAGTCAAAACTTTATCAAAATATCCCTTTGATTATGTTGTGTGTAAGAATACGTCTTTCACATTTTCAGCATTCATAATAGTAGACACCACCTTTTCAAAATATCCCTTTGATTATATTGTGTGTAAGAATACGACTTTTACATTTTCAAAATTCATGATAGGAGTCACCACATTGTTAAGGTATGTAGGTAGGTAACTAGTTTAGCGTGCTCATATACCACTAGGGTTTCCCTTTGACTGCTATTTGTAGACATACAATTTTTAGATTGTCATAACAGTTGTGTCGATCAGATTTATTAAAGCTGATCCTTGATGTATTTTTTTTTCTTCAGATTCGTCGCCATTGTGTTTCCCATAAAGGCGCACATCGTGTGCACGAGGAAGAAGATAATGATTGTGATTGCCTGCATCTGGCCTCTGTCGATAGCGTGTGGACTACCAACCCTCATCTTCAACCAAGTCGTGCCTGTGATGCCCAACCACCCCGTGTCTCTGTGCCGCATCATGTTCTCCAGGGACAGATCGGAGCACCAGAAGTACTTCATGGTTTTCAAGTACATGGAATCCTTGCTCTTCTACTTCCTGCCCCTGGTGGTTCAGGTGATCCTCTACGCCATCATAGGACGACGTCTGTACGCCAGCACGGAGAAACTCCACGCCCAGTTCCAGATGCGTCCCGACACCAACTGCCGCAGCGGCCGGGCCACAGACACGATACGGGCCAGGAAGGGCGTGGTCAAGATGCTCGTCGCCAGCGTCCTCATCTACTTCACCAGCTACTCGCCGCACCAGATCCACTTCCTGTACAACGCCTTCTCCAACTCGCCCCTCCCAGAACACTGGGAGTTCCTCGTGTTCGTCATGATCATCACCCACCTCAACTCGGCCGCCAACCCGATCCTCTACAGTATTTTCAGCCAGAACTTTCGTAGGAATTTCAAGCGTTGCCTTTGTTTCGTCTGCTACCGGCTGGAAAGGCGCCGTTATAGGAGGACACGGTTTGATTCGTTCGACTCCAAGGGAGTTTCCCGACGCAGCAGTACTTCCAAAACAACAACGTCAAGAGTGTAATATTGAATTTGTTGTACACTGTTGTCTGTAGAACAATAATAATAATATTTTCCGGAAGCATGAGTCCACCAAGGATTTAATGCCCGGCATACACAACGTGTTAACTACTCTCGATACAAAATGTTTGAAGACGAACGATTTTATGAAGGGCCTAATAATACCCGATATACACAAACTAATAACTTTTATACTATCGGTGCCAAGCTTTTTGTTTTATCGATTTATTATTTTGTGTTTTGAGAACATGTCATTTGAGAGAATTAATGAATATTTTGTTTTAACAACACTTTTTTTGTTGACAATCGCAATTCCATTTTTAAAGCAGTACCTTGCACTGGTTTTAACATTTAGAGTATACTGAATAACAATTGTATACTAAATACAGATGTATTAATTTAGTGTCAACAGATAATAGTATTTACACTAATAATTAATAGATAGAGCACACCAATAAGAGCGACAGCTGCTTTTACTCCGTAAATATTTGCAACTCGAAATTTAACGCGGAAGTTTCTGATTTGGTAGAATGCAACATAAATATCCCTCTATGAACAAACGTATGTTGTAATATGCCCCGGGTGGGATGGTTTGGGGGGGGAGGGGGAGAGACAAACGATGTGTTACCAGGGTGCGTGGGCGAGGGTGTGGGCGTGGGCGTGGGCTTGGGCGTGGGTGTGTATGTGTTTACGTCAGTTGCTTCATCAAGGACAGACAGATATCTGTATGAAAATACATCGATAATTCTTAAAACTAAAACATCCGGTGGCATTGTGACAATATGTAATTAACATCCTTTATTGATTCTGGTAAATGTCACGATTGTTTATGCCGCAAATGTCAGATTGTACGATATTATATGCGCTTATTTCGAAATTCTCTTCCAGATGTTCGTCTGCTACGTCAACAAATCAAGATCATTGATATCTCGATTACTAAATTATTTAAGACTTCTATATAATTTATTTAATATTTTGTTTTGTAAAAATAAAAAAATAAAAAAAGCCCAAATGTCTAGCGCACACCTAAAAACTCAATCGTTCAGCAGAAAACCGTCCACTAGTCTGGTTTATGCGCTTCACGGTAAAGCAAATGACCACTTCGGAACTAATAAAATAGTTCGCGAACGTTAGCTGGCTGATTTTGGGACTACATTCTCATTAATTTTGTTATTATGTCAATAAATATAGTGGGACGAATTTACAGAGCCCGGTTTTCTAAACGGGACTATCCTGAGTTTTCGATTCTAGCAAGACTTCCGTTTGTTCCACCACCAAATAAAGTTGTCTTACGTTATATGTTTTAAATATAAAGCATTATACGGATAAATACATTTGAAATGCTTTTTGGTCGAATTGTTTCAAATTTCGTTTAGCCATTGGAAGATATAATAAATTTGTATGTACGAAATTAGTTTAGACAAACAAACAAACAAAAAATCGATATTGAAACATTAAAGAATATTCCATATCTAGATATATATTGGTTATAGTGATCTTCATATTCTAAACAAGAACATGTAATAATATAAGTACATTGTAATTTTTGCAATGTAAAAATATTTTAGTTGCACAAAAAAACAAAAAACAACAAACAACAATTAAAAAACACAGGATACTCCCTTTAAATGATTGTGGGTTTTTTAATGCATTATATTATGTTGATATACACGAATAAGAGGTAAACAGACTATGTTAATTCGACTCTTTGTCTTCCAGAGTATATGGCATCAGTAGCACTAAACCATTTACATAATATGTCAATACATTTTGCAAGCTATTCAGTGACCGCTAAAATCTGTGTTCTTTCCATATTTCTGTTGGTGATATAATTGTTCTTGTTTACGTTTCAAATATTTATTGTCTTTATGCGATTTCTAGTCAACAGGCTGTGAAAACTGGGACTGCCACCCAGTCGATGAGCAAAATCACTAATGGCGGAATTCACAAAGTCTCTTTTAGACTTACACGCGTGTAAATACACACATTTACTATGCTTAAATACACACATTTACTATGGTTAAATACACACATTTACTATGGTTAAATACACACATTTACTATGCTTAAATACACACATTTACTATGCTTAAATACACACATTTACTATGCTTAAATACACACATTTACTATGCTTAAACACCCGCGTTTAGGAAAAACAGGCTTCGAAAATTCGACCCTTTTGTTTTTCTTCCCCCCCCCCCCCCCATCTCAGGTAGATTCTAATTTCCGTTGTGTCTTGTAAATCGTTTATCATGGTTTGAATTTTGTTCTGGAAATTTGTATTAATTCCATTGTGAATGTTATTTATTATATACACAAGAATAAAAGAAACGCGAAGCCCATACGTTTTTGTGTATACTAAAACTTTCAATGTCGTTTAAAGCCGCATACCCTAGTTTAAACCCTTGACAACAAGACGGTAAATAACGATGCAACAGATTGAAACAAGAGTCTGTGACGTTGAAAAGGGGAAATTCCCTAAACAAAATAAAACAGAGTTAATATCCACAACCGTTGCTTCTCAGACGCACGTGCGGGGTTTTTTAGAAAAATTAAAAAACAGGGTTTTTTTATATTACAAATACCAGGATGACCATAAACACTTCGGATGTACGGAAATGGATATTCTAAACAATTAAATGTTATCGATTATCGTAAACGACTCTATTAATGATCAATACGCCGTAGTGATTAAAAACTAGTGTCTGTCGCTTTAATTATTTTAGGCCCATTTGGACAGTCTATTTATCGAATTAATTTCATCATGAAAAAAAAAAAAAAACGTATTAAAATATTCGCGATACTTGTGTTGTTAGGTATATTTTCTGTATCAATTTTGTCATTTACTTTCAGGCGCTAATATTTACCTCGAATTTTCGTAAACAATTTTCATCGAAAATTGACGCTTTTAAAAATCAATTTCTGCAAAGTTTGGAATTAGAGTTCTCGTATCCGGCAAGTAGGCCATCTTCAATAATTTTTTTTTTTTTTTTTTTTTTTTTAATAATGTGAAATCTTTTAATAGAATTATTAACTGATCAGTTTCTTCGATCATACGTGCTCAGAAAAACTAGCATTATGACAAATTTGCCTAACCGCTTAAACGGACATTCCTGAGTTTGCTGCATTGTAAACTGTTTCCGCCTGATAAAATATTTCTACGTTTAAACTTACATATTAAATATATTTTCTTGTTTAGAATATCAGTGTCTGTATATTCAATGTGTTTCTGGTCGTTTTAATATTTGTAAGAAGCCCAAACTCGATTTTGTTTTAGGAAATAAAATGAAATTTACGCTAGTACAAATATTAGAACGATCAGAAAAAGGTTTAATATACAGCCACTAATACGTTATGCCGGGAAATATATTTGAAATGTAATTGCAATCGTTAAAAAGTCTCTGTTAGTCGATAACATCTTAAAAATTGCAACTCGGGAATGTCCATTTAATATACATGTAGTCTAGTTTACGAAACAGGTCTTAATTAAATATATATATAATTTAAAATATTGAAATACTAGAACATTATGAAATATTTTTTTATACTAGTTTGCCCCGTGTATTTCTCCCACGAGTTCAATCTGTTTCGACCCTTTCTGTCAATTTCCTTCGACTCTGTCTTCTAAGCTGTCCACACCATTGCCTACCTGTCTCAGCTTCCTCCACAGGTGCAATCTCTGTGTATTTCCCTGCGCTCACCTGGCATCCTTGTTCTCTGCCGCTAATAAAGCTGGTTTTACTCACGGCTCTAACTAACGACCGCCGGTAGTAGGGGTGCATAGCAGGTGGTTACAAGTGTCTTTAACAATGCCATAAGTGGTCAGACTAAGCCCACAGCTAAAAGCTGATGGGGAACAGGTGTGTGGCACAGATAGCCACAAGAGACAAGCATCTGTCGCGGTTGGAGAGACAAGGACTGGGATGTGGAGGTGGACAGCGAAAGACGTTGAAAGATAGGAAGAGTTGACAGATCAGGAAGAAATGAGATGGAATTCAAAGGAGAGAAAGGAAAGGGGCACTGGGGAAAAAATTAGTTTTCCCTGTGTAATAAATAACCCATTGGTCTCAAGTTACTAAATGACAACAAATGCGAAAGTGTTGTGCTGTCATTTCCATAACAGCAATAATAACAGCTTAATAATAGATAAACAAAGTTTGTTTTTGTTTAACGACATCACTAGAGCACATTGATTTATGAATCATCGGCTATTGGATGGCAAAAACTTGGCAATTCCTTCACGTAGTCATTTGAGGAAACCCGCTATATTTTTATTAATGCATCAAGTGATCTTTTATATGCACTTTCCCCACAGACAGGATATCACATACTACGGACTTTGACCAGTTGTGGCGTACTGGCTGGATGATGATAGATAAAGTCGAATTATTTTTGGTTAATCGTTTGCATGGCAGTTATAAAGCGACTGCACTTCCTGAAAATAGCAGTCATGTAGTCCTCTCGACACTGTCCTATTGTTTTCACAGAATATATTTGGACACAAAAATTGAATTGAAATGCACGTAAAAGTAAATGGTGGTATGCAACCTAAAATACACAAATAATGAATCATCACTGGCTTTGGGGTCTTTTTAGTAGGTGTTTTTATCTTCTTCCTCAGTTCGACCAACATCCCGGAATGTTACTATAAAAACCAAACACGTAATTTTCATCCAGTATCCGGAAATTCGGAATTAGTGCCAAATATCTCGAATTTATTTTCTTTACTGTTATATATAGTACATAATATTCTAATAGTAAAAGAGAAAGGAAGGAAATGTTTTATTTAACAACGCACTCAACACATTTTATTTATGGTTATATGGCGTCGGACATATGGTTAAGGACCACACATATATTGAGGGAGGAAACCCGCTGTCGCCACTTCATGGGCTACTCTTTTCGATTAGCAGCAAGGGATATTTTATATGCACCATCCCATACATAGACAGGATAGCACACACCACGGACCTTGATATACCAGTCGTGGTGCACTGGCTGGAACGAGAAATAACCCAATGGGTAGTAAAAGAGGTATCTTGTTACGTATTTTGTTGTTCTTATTTTTAAAATGTCGTTTTCGCTTGCTTTAAAATTATGTTTTGAAAAATGTACCCATACTTAAAAATTAAAATATCCCAAAATTCTGAAAACAATTTCCATTAGGTTGGTCGCCCTTCTTCTTCTTTTTCTTCTTCTGCTTCTTCTTCTTCTTCTTCTTCTTCTTCTTCTTCCTCTCTTCCTCCTTCTCCTCCTCCTTCTTCTTCTTCTTCTTCTTCTTCTTCTTCTTCTTCTTCCTCTCTTCCTCCTTCTCCTCCTCCTCCGCCTTTTCCTTCTTCTTCTTCTCCTCCTCCTTCTTCTACTTCTCAAGTTAACAGTCACAATTGACTTTTCTCCGTACATCTTTTAACTGGAAGGGCGGGGTCTAGCCCAGTGGTAAAGTGCTCGTTTAATGCGCCGACGGTGATCCCCGTCGATGGGCTCACTGGACCTATGACTTCTATATCAAAGGCCGTGGTATGTACTTCCCTGCCTGTGGGATAATGCATATGAAAGATCCCTTGTTACTGATGGACAAATGTGGCGCGTTTTCTCTCAAAGACTATATGTCAAAATTACCAAATGTTTGACATCCAACAGCCGATGATTAATAAATCAATGTGCTCTGGTGGTATCGTTCAACAAAACAAATGTTAACTTTTGTTAAACGTTTAATTGGTACCGAGTATCTAAGTGTCTTACCTTGGTTTTGCTAATAAATTCGGTAATATTTAAAATATTTACGTTTCCAGTAACCATGATGTCATTTTTGTACCCCAGGGGAGATTTTGTTTCTAATTATCCGACCTTGGCCTTAAATACGTTGAAATTTCCCGTCTTTAAGCCAATGGGCTTAAATATTGGAAATCTCGGTTAAAGAGCACATCATTTTAAAGTATTTTTTCTATTAAAAATATCCTTATAAACTTGCCTTCATTTGAACATGTAATATATTTAAATAGGTAAGCTCATTTAGCAGAACACCATATGGAGTTTTTAGATTTGCGGGTGTTATTGTCTATTTGATCCCGCAAATGTAATTTTTGACTGAAGGCGTTACCTGAGGTTAAAAATGAAACATTTGCGAGCATCAAAAATACAATAACATCCGCAAATCTAAAAACGCCATATGGTTATGTCCACTGTAAACCGAATCGTTTTTCTACGGAACTAACTGTACAATCTAACTGTATACCCTTGAATCGTCAATTTGGCCTGTTCCAATTGCTAATAACGTCACTTTCTAATGACGTCATTAGCTTTCCGGGTGTTATTTTCATTTGATCGCCATCAGTTTACAATAATGGTTAATCTAACTGTTATACAGGTGCCTTCTGGATATATGATCGCATTGACATATTTAGTATGTTTTTTAGAACGAAAGATTGCTGTCATTAACAAATTTTTCATACGCAAGGTCAGCATTTTATCTATAGGTATTTCCTGCAATCACACTGCAGTATACTTTTCGGATTTAAAATACCTAAGTAGAGTTCTGTCAAACTGTTACCCGGAAGGCTCCATCAATTTGCAGAGGAGAAAGTAATATTATCAATTTATGATTTTGGAAAAAAAATGTATACACTTTTAGGATTTAAAATATAGAAGTATGTTTTTGATATCCGCAAGGCCCTGACAATTTTCACAGACGAAATTAAAGTAGCAGACCCACGTTTCATCCAGTGAAAGTGGACACAGGCGCGTGCGCAGGGGGGGGGGGGGGGGGGACGAACCCCCCTGCTCAAAGCGAAACAAAATTTCATATCCCCCCAGACCCCCCGCCACGGGCTTCGCCAGACACCTCGACCCCCCCCCCCCCTGCACGCCCCTGGGACACTGAGATTGGTTAATCTACACACCTGTAACACATTTGGATAACGTTACAAGAGAGTGAAACAAGAGTCTGTGACGTTACAATTGGTTAAAAACACCAGATAAAACAATCCCTAGGGCTCATTTCTTTACCCGTTACTTCTCAAACGCACATGTACATGTACGTGTGTTTTTAAAATTATGAAAAATGCTATCCGTGATATTTATAAACACCAGACCTGGCGCTTATAAAACGTTCAGAGTCTGAACTCAAGACTCTACTAGAGTCGAAGACATTATCGTCATGGCAACGCCATACAAACTGCGTGCGTGTGACGTCATTTGAGATTGAGTCTCGTAAACTAGAAATTTTAGAAGCGCGGGCTGGATGACACGACATACTTCGGACGTACGGAAATGGAAAAATCTAAACAATAAAATATAAGTAATGTCTGATTCCAATAATATTTTTAAAAATGACTCTAATAGTGAACGATACGTGGCAGTGTTTTAAAAACTAGGATCTGTGACTCTAATAGTATTTCTTTGTGGACACGAAAGTGTTAAATCTTAGGCATTTTCAGGAGTGAGAGTGATGGTGGCTTCTGGCTAGACTGGTTTTAGCGTCTAACCTGAGATGAATGTGATATGATAGAAGACGATGTTGGTTCCCTTATTTAAATTGCATCAGATCATGTGCTGTGCATGTGTTGTGGGTATGCATTTTTAATTAGTTATTTATTTTGTTTGTTTGTTTTGTTGTTTGTTTGGGTTTTTTGTGTGTTGTTGTTTTTTCCTTTTAGGGACACTCCAGTCAAGCTTGGTGGTATTTCAAGGTCTTTTTGTGTTGTTGTTTTTTCCTTTTCGGGACACTCCAGTCAAGCTTGGTGGTATTTCAAGGTCTAGATGGATAACTTTTTTCTTTCTGTCTCTACATCTTCTTCTTCTCTCTCTCTCTCTCTCTCTCTCTCTCTCTCTCTCTCTCTCTCTCTCTCTCTCTCTCTCTCTCTCTCTCTCTCTCTCTCTCTCTCTGTCTATATTTCTCACTGTATCTGTCTCCCTGTCTCTGTATTATAAAATTGGAAGAAGAGAAATGAAAGAATGAACGAAAAACGAACAGATGGATGGATGGATGGAAAAAAGAATGAAATTTTTTTTTACACCTCAAGACAAAATCATATCAACTATTGAGTGTTTGATATTCACTAGTGTGGACAGTTTAGACCCACTTGGACCCACATTCGCGTTACTTTTTGTGGTTCGCTATATTAATTCCATACCTGCAGCAGATTTGCGAAAATTCCGTTTTTCAAAAGACAAGTGTGGTTCAACAGTTCTCGTCATGAAAGCATGCCATAATCACCCACACCACAAACCACCTGAGCACACAATAACTGCTCTTTACTGGTAGTTAGCCACAGATTTAGTATCAATTTGAAGCAAACAGTATTGTCTTAATGATAATTTTAGCGATTTTAGAGAGGTTTCGCAACCGCACCATTATTATTAAAGGCGCAGACTCATAGTTTTAGGTCGCGAAAATTAACACTAAGTTTAGTTATTCTACAAAACTGTAACACTTCTGGATATGGTTATAACAGACAGAAGCTAAAGTCTGTGATGTTTTAACAGGGACATATCGTCAAAACTTAGAGTAAAGCTTGTTTTGACAACAATTACTTCTCAGACGAACGTGTGTTTTTAGAATAATGAAAAAACAAAACAAAACAAATTTTTTTTGGGGGTATTGGATAACCAAAACCAGTTTAGGTGTTCTGCACTGAATATTCTAAAAATAATAAAATGTAAGTACTTCTAATTTAAATGATCAACAACGGCTTTAGCAGTTTAAAAAAACACCTAGTAGTGTTTAAAAACTAGGGTCTGTCGCGTTAACGAATACCGATACTAATCATAAAGGGTCGAATTTGCCAAGTGTGTGTGTATATCTTACACTCCTATAATTACATACATTTAAAATCCGTAAACACCTGCGCTTATGAAAAACACGAGCTTCGTAAATTCGGCCCAATTCTGAATCGATAACCGTACTAATCGTTTAGCTAGTTTCTCAGATCGGCATGGTTGGTGAATTAAAGATGGCGGTATTCTGAGATGTTTTATTTATTTATTATTGTTTCTAA
Source organism: Gigantopelta aegis (assembly GCF_016097555.1). Taxonomy (NCBI): domain Eukaryota; kingdom Metazoa; phylum Mollusca; class Gastropoda; order Neomphalida; family Peltospiridae; genus Gigantopelta; species Gigantopelta aegis. The sequence continues at coordinate 9,822,001 of NC_054700.1, read as the reverse complement.
AATTACATATTAGTTATCTAAGCCATGAAGTTTATGACGTGTAGCTGGCCTTATAATTGTAAAGAGCGGGAAGCATATTGCTTTGACGTCATCAACTACGCTCAAAGTGGTAATCTGCGACTGCCCGTAACAGTCACATGGTGTTTGCGAAGTCTTTCTAACGCTGGGCGTTTGAAAAAAAAAAAAAATTATATTTTACCAAAGATATCATGCACACGACTGTTGTGCCCACAAATGTCGCAAAATGGACAAATGTCAGTTTGACGACAAATGTCGCAATTTCTTTGACGTACCTTGTACATAAGGTGTTGGTATTGGCATTGGTGTAATATCGATTTGATACCACAGATTCAAACCACCACATTTTACATAAGGTTATAGTGGGGATTGATCCTGCGATCCTGTTCATCAAAGGAGACTATATTTGAACTATGAGAATCCATCCAGAACGACAAAATAAGAAAACTTACAAAAAACGTCAATGTTAATTATGGCATTTGTGGTTGAGGTATTGCGACGTTTGTCGTTGTGACATTAGCGTTGCGACATTTGTAGTTGAAACCTTTGTGACATTTGTCGTCGATCGTGTGCTATTTGTCGATGATTAAGACATATGTGGGAGCGAAATTGCGACATTTGTCGTCATTATGACATTTGTCGATTTTGCCACATTTGTCGGCAATACACACGAGCCACAACCCATGCCAAGATTTTATATAAAAAGATATATAATTAGAGTTGTAAATATCGTTTATGGTTAAGTATTGACTATTTTGAATACTAGTTTGTTTTGGTTGTTATTTGTTGTATTCTGTCTTTCAAAACTGTGTCAAATGGCTTTTAAAATACATGTAATAAGTATATGTTATACGTATTGTATATTAAAAGGTGAATCGTTAATAAAAGGTTGAACTGAACTGTGAGTGCCGTCAATCAATTACGGATGTCGTTAGTTTGTTCTAATAATAATTTTAATAATAATTTATTCTCCGTACACATACAGTTCATATTATTCATAGCTTCTATCTATCTATCTATCTATCTATCTATCTATCTATCTATCTATCTATATATATATATATATATATATCTATATATATATATATATATATACTCTGTCAAAAAAGAAACGCATAGGCGAAATATTCATGGAATTATCTCTTTAATACAAAGTGGCATAATTTCGTTATTTATGATCGTATCACAGTCACATTTGACATGAGTATGTGACAATGGTCTTGCTATGGACTGACGGCAGAGAAGGCGTTTTCATCACCAAACAGCGTCGCACGAGGGCTACCAGCAGCAGGAATCACTGCGCGACATCTCCTTGGCATAGACTGAATGAGTCTCTGAATCCGGGCACGTGGAATCCTAGCCCATTCTTCCTGCAGTGCATGTGACAGTTACGGAAGCGCCTGAGGCTCCGAGTCACGCTGGCGTACATGTCTGTCCAGTTCGTCCCATAGATGTTCAATGGTGTTGAGATCTGGCGATCTTGTTGGCCATGGCAGCACATTAATGTTCTCATTCTGTAGGAAATCCATTGTTACACGTGTCGTATGCGGCCTGGCATTGTCCTGCTGAAATAGTTCTCTCTGTGACGGCGAAGAATTTCATCCCGGTAGCGTACAGCTGTCAGGTTACCTTGTACGAACACAAGTTCACTTCTGCCGGTGTATGACATGACTCCCTCCACCGAATCTGTGAACTTGGGCGACGCAGTTGTTGGCAAAACGTACATTGCGGCGTCTGTAAACACGTTGTCGCCCATCACGGCGCTATAGAAGGAAACGTGACTCGTCGCTGAACCATACTCGCCGCCAGTTTCCCAAGTTCCACCCCTGTACATTCGTGCACCAGCGAATACGTAAATGTCGTGCTACAACGTGCGTTAAATTTGTTTTAGGTTGCATTTGGGCATGCTGTCCCATTACAGGAACATTAACAAACATGGTCATTCAGCAACATTGTACAAGAAAAAAGATATTTTGTAAAATCAAACACTTTTCTTCTTTCCCTAGCACATATGCGTTTCTTTTTTGACTGAGTATATATATATATATACCATATAGTTTTATATTCATGACATAACAATACATTGCAGTACATTGTGGAGAGTGATACGTAGATCTTTCTATAAATTACCTTCTAAGTTGATGGAGTTATCAACCGACAATGTTTGTGTGGGGACAATAAATTTTATTTTTAAAAAACCACATGCGCTAACAAAGTTAAAGTTTACTTTGGTTAGCTAGAACATATTATATACTTTATTAAAGGGATATTCCTGAGTTTGCTGCAATTTTTAAGATGTTATCGACTAACAGAGACTTTTTAACGATTGTAATTCTGCATAAAATATTAGTGGCTGTATATTATACGTGTTTCTGATCGTTCTAATATTTGTACTAGGTTAAATTTCATTTTATTTCGTATAATAAAATTTTGAAGACAAAATCTAGTTTGGGCTTCTTACAAATATTAAGACGACCAGAAACATATTGAATATACAGGCACTGATAGTCTAAACAAGAAAATATATTTAATATGTAAGTTTAATCGTAGCAATATTTTATTAGTCGGAAACATCTTACAATGCAGCAAACTCAAGAATGTCCCTTTAAACAGCAGCTTATGGATGCCAAACATTTGATCATTCTGGCGCAGATTTCATAAGGAAGGAATGTTTTATGTAACAACGCACTCAACACATTTTTAGTTATGTCAAACGTATAGTCAAGGATCATACAGATATTGACACAAAGAAACCCGCTGTCACCACGCAATGGGTTACTGTTTCCGATTAGCAGCAAGGGATAGTTTATATGAGGCATCGCACAGACAGGATAGTATATACCACGGCCAATTGTGGAGCACTGGCTGGAACGAAAAATAGCCCAATGGGCCCACTGGCGGGGATCGATCCCAAACCGACCGCGCATCAGTCGAGCGTTTTATTTCTGGGCTACGACCCTCGTCTACGGAGTCTTTATGATCGAAGAAAGAAAAAAGAAAGAAAGAAATGTTTTATTTAACGACGCACTCAACACATTTTATTTACGGTTACATGGCGTCAGACAGATGGTTAAGGACAACACAGAGTTTGAGAGGAAACCCGCTGTCGCCACTACATTGGCTACTCTTTCCGATTAGCAGCAAGGGATCTTTTAGTTGCGCTTCCCACAGGCAGGATAGCACAAACCATGGCCTTTGTTGAACCAGTTATGGATCACTGGTCGGTGCAAGTGGTTTACACCTACCCATTGAGCCTTGCGGAGCACTCACTCAGGCTTTGGAGTCGGTATCCGGATTAAAAATCCCATGCCTCGACTGGGATCCGAACTCAGTACCTACCAGCCTGTAGACCGATGGCCTAACCACGACGCCACCGAGGCCGGTCATGATCGAAGAAAACCATTTACACTTTTACATTAGCTGCAAGGAATCTTTTATATGCATTTTACAACGGACACATCAGAAATTACCACGGTTTTTGATAACAAGTCGTGGGAAGGAAATGTTTTATTTAACGACGACACGTTTTATTTACTGTTATATGGCATCGAACATAGTTAAGGATCACACAGATACTGAGAGGGGAAACCCGCTGTCGCCACTTCATGGGCTACTCGTTTTCGATTAGCAGCAAGGGATCGTTTATATGCACCATCCCGCAGACAGGATAGCACATGCCACGGCCTTTGATATACCAATCGTGGTGCACTGGCTGGAGCGAGAAATAGCCCAATGGGTCCACCGACGGGGATCGATCCCAGAACGACGGCGCATCGACCGAGCGCTGTACCTCTGGGTTACGTCCCGTCCCCATTCCAAATAGAAACTAAAACAAATTATAATTTAGAACGTTCATTATAAAGTCCTATATCAACGTAAGCAAGGGATCTTTTATATGCACCATCCCACAGACAGGATAGCACATGCCACGGCCTTTGATATACCAGTCGTGGTGCACTGGCTGGGGCGAGAAATAGCACAATGGGCCCACGGATGGGGATCGATCCCAGACAGACCGCGCATCAGCGAGTGCATTACGACTGGGCTACGTCCCGCCCCACGGAGTGGTAGTACGATTTGGTACCTGTCATTTATTTCATTTTATTTTCGATTTATCACAATGTGTCACAACATATTGTAAAAAAATAACTCTGACCGTTACCATGACCCTATATTATGCCGATGGCAGATATATTCCACCAGAAAACAGCAGCAAAACGGATACTTACAATACTAAGGGCACCTTTAACGGCTTGACATTAATGTACTGCTGGATAAGGATACGTCTAGATTATTGTATCAGCGCCAACAGGCCAAATCAATCAAAACAGAATTTAAAAAAAGAACTTCCTAAAAACCAAGATATTAAACAAAGAAAAAAAAAATGCAAGAAAGAAATTTAAAGAAAAAAGAGAGATCAAGAAATTAAGCCTCAAGCTCAGCGTGACAAAAACGAAGCTAATTTGCGCCTTATGAAATCATTAGCCTTTAAGATTACACGTGTTGTAGATATTACGAATCATCGATCGACACTAAATTATTCTCCGAAAAACGGTAAATATATAGGGGAAAGCAACAACAAAATGTCAAGTTACTATTTAGGGGTACAACTCCAATCTTAAAGGCATACTGTCACAGATTTACGGACCTTATTTCTCTAAAAATTAATAGTAAATCGAAATTACATACATTTTTATAGACCAAATCTGGCTATTGCATCACTTTAACAATACCATGATGAAGTGAAATCCACGTCAACCTTTCTCAGCAATGTTAGTTTTTTTTAATTATGGACCATTGCCATAATTCAATTATTTTACAAAATATCATTAATAAGTGGAGTATGGTGGTTACGTAGATGGTTGAATAAAGTACATTTAGGGACAAATCAAATATATATATTTTTAAGTAATACTTTGTTAAGCCATGTAATAGCTCAGTGGTCTGTGACAATATGCCTTTAAACATGATTTAAACAAAACAATATCATTTTTAATTTGATTTGATTTTCGTAGTTATATCCAGTTACGGTTTAAGCAATTTACTTCATTACTAAGAACATCAAAGGCAGTGGTATGTGCTATCCAGTCTATGGGATGGTACAGTCAGTTGCATTTGACTGAATTATAAAAGCAATAGAATGTCACTATGCCTTTTCAACAGGAATTTTTAAATAGGTTAAAAAATGAAACATAAATATACAAAACGTTATGACACAAATACAGACCAACAAACACATAAAAATAAAATAATAAAACACAACAATATTAAAAAGACAAAAGAACATAACAAAACACACACACATACACACACACACACACACACGCATACACACACACATACACAAACATACACATACACACTCTCTCACACACACATATACACACACATACACACACACACTCAGACACATACACACACACACACACATACACATACACACATACACACATACACCACACACACATACACACACTACACACACTCACACACACACACACACAATCACACACACACACACACACACACACACACATACACTCACTCACACACACACACACACACACACACACACATACATACACACACACATACATACATACATACGTTAATACGTATATGCATGCATACGTGTGTGCGTGTGTGCGCGCGCGTGTGTGTATATATATATATATATATTATATATATATATATATATATATACTATAAAATATATTGTTACGAGAATATCCAAAGCAAAATGTTTGTATGGATTAGGAAAGAAGACCACCGCTAGATTTTGTATTCTACTTCACAGAAAAAGGAAACAAAAAAGAAACGAAAAGCCAAACCATATCTATTAATCATAGCAAGTGACACCTTAACGGTTCACCACATTTGCGAGAAGAATAAAGACACTGTCAACAACCAAATGCGAAACACTGGAACCACAATTATGTTCCTAATGAAGCAGTGTAGCTTTTTTTTGTCTCTCTGATCAATGTTTTCCCCAGTAAAATGTTAGAACAAGTTCCGAATAGACTGACAAATCGAGCTGAGTCCGGTCAGAACATGCGTTTGAGTTCGTTTTCAATTAGTGTTCCACCAATGAAAGGAAACGAATGTTCGCTTTCGATGGGTCTGTTGAATCAAATCAGTTCCAGTTACGGATGATGTTAACATTTGTAATAAAAGTGATATAAGTTGCAATTCAAGATATCCAAACATGCGCATTGCAGTATGTTGGCACATCATATTTTATCTACCTTGCAGGAAAATTCTGTGCTGTAGGACATTTAAGACTTATTAATGAATGTCTTCACTAAGCAACCCTATTTCTTGCATAAAAACGCATACTTATTTTATTGTGCCCCGTGGGTGTTATTTATTTGTTTATTTATTTTACTTTACTTTACTTTACTTTACTTTACTTTATTTAATCCATATTTTATTATTAATATTTTGTACTATTTGCTTTTGCGGATAAGAGCAGACAATAAAAATGTGAATAGCGTGGAATATAAATGTATCGGTTGTTTTTGTGATTGCACAATAGCTCACGAGTGACCTGTAGGCTACTCTTGTGACAGCACTATCTGGATACTCCTACCGGTCTCGGTGGCGTCGTGGTTAGGCCATCGGTCTACAGGCTGGTAGGTACTGGGTTCGGATCCCAGTCGAGGCATGGGATTTTTAATGCAGATACCGACTCCAAACCCTGAGTGAGTGCTCCACAAGGCTCAATGGGTAGGTGTAAATCACTGGCACCGACCAGTGATCCATAACTGGTTCAACAAAGGCCATGGTTTGTGCTATCCTGCCTGTGGGAAGCGCAAATAAAAGATCCCTTGCTGCTAATCGGAAGAGTAGCCCATGTAGTGGCGACAGCGGGTTTCCTCTCAAAATCTGTGTGGTCCTTAACCATATGTCTGACGCCATATAACCGTAAATAAAATGTGTTGAGTGCGTCGTTAAATAAAACATTTCTTTCTTTCTTTCTTTATCTGGATACTCCATACCAGCTAACAAAGATCTGAGGCAGCAACCTTTAAAACGGACCTGTACTTGAGATCCCGTAAACTTAAAGACTTGGACCAGAAGTACCATGATAGATTGTCGTTTTCCTTGCTCACTGGTTCATGCGTGACCTGTAGGCTACTCTTGTGACAGTACTATCTGGATACTGTATACCAATTTACAAAGATCTGAGGCAGCAACGGCAACCATTAAAATGGATTTGTACGGAAGCGCCCGCAAATGTAATTGACTTGGATCAGAAGTATTATGAAAAAATAAGACTTTTGCCTGATTAATTTCATATGATTGTGTGTGCGGTGACCTGTTTCGTAAAGACCAAGGAATGAGTTGACATAGACGAAGCATGGTTCAGATGTCAATAGCAAAGCGCTGCAGGTCACCACTGAAAAATGTTACACAGCCGCGTTTCGAAAACACCCTAAGAAAGCCTGCAAGCATTGATAGATTTGTTGTCAGTTAGAAGTCTACATTGCAGTGTATCCCAAACAACAGTGTAAACAATGAAGAAGGTGGGCGGAGAACTCAACATCCACTGTGATGAGAGGGTCAGGCAGGAGCCAACGAAGCTAACCAGAGGCTATTAATTAAAACTGAATGTACGAATGAGAGACGCTTTGGAAGTTCGTGTACTGGGTTACCTTTTCAAGAAGACATATGGACTGTTTAAAGTTACACATGCCGCCTATACCCATCCTCCTACTCTTCCTTCCCTCCTCATTATCATCATCATCACCACCACTATCATCCTCATCATTATCATCACCACCGCTATAATCATCATCATTATCACCACCACCACCACCACCATCATCATCATTCATCACCACCTTAATCCTGATCATCACCATCATCATCATCATCATCATTCATCACCACCTTAATCCTGATCATCACAATCATCATCATTCATGACTACCTTAATCCTAATCATCACCATCATCACCACCTTAATCCTGATCATCGCCATCATCACCACCTTAATCCTGATCATCATCATTACCATCATCACCACCACCATCATCATCACCACCATCATCATCTTCATCATCATCGTTTTTATCTTGATCATCACCATCATCACCACTTTAATACTGATCTTCACCATCATCACCACCATTTTAATCCTGATCATCACCACAACAACAATAATAATAATCATCACTACCACCACCACCATAACCACAACCAACATCACCATCATTATCATCAGCACCACCACCACAACAACCATCACCATCACCATCTTAATCCTGTCATCACCATCATCATCTTCATCACCACCACCGTTTTATCATCCTTGATCATCATCCCAGCATCTGACATCATCATACCCATCATCACCTCCCCATCATCATCACCACCACCTTCATCAACCACCATCACATCATCATCAGCATCATCATCACTAGCACCTCCACCACCATCATCATCATCAGCAGCAGCAGCAGCATCATCATCATTATCATCTTCACCATCATTATCACATCATCATCACCATCGCAATCCTGATCACCATCATCACCATCATCATCATCATCATCATCATCATCACCATCTTAATCCTGATCACCATCATCATCACCATCATCATCATCATCATCGCCACCATCATCATCATCATTTTCGCTTCAGAACACTAATATATAATATTAAAACACCCACTAAGTGTACAGACGTGGTCGTAATGAGCCCCGTTCTCCACGTCCCATGTCCGCACATAAAACAATCTGCACCCACACACATCCCTGAGATTTAATTGTCCCGCCAGTCTGCTTGTGGAGATAACTTGATGTTGAGTACTATTGACAATGACTTCAAGTGGGATCATATTTACCTGTAGAGGATCGTATGACAAAAGTACAAGTGCAAAATGGTGAAAATGAAAGAAAAAAAACAGGAAAGAAAAAAGAAAAAAAAAAGAAGAAGGAAGGATACAAAAAAAATCATAGAAGAAAGGATGAACAAAAAAAAAATATAAAAACTGAACAATTGTTTATTGACGTAGGTTCCATCAACCCAATTATAGCCCTGTGTCAAAGCGCTTAGGATATATTTTTTATCTTAGACAAAGACCAAAACGTAAAAACGATAACAGCTTATACTAACAGTAAACCGAACAATCAAAACTACGTGTCTTATATCATCGCAGTGCTTCATTTCTGAACAATCTGTGTTATTAATCTTGTTGTTGTGAGTATTAATCTTCCGAGAGCTTCAGAGGAAAACATTGATGACAAAAAAAAAATAAAAATCATAATGAGATGCCACGACGAGTTGAAAATTGCATGTAATATACACATACTGTTAGATATTGATATTATTTTACAGAAGGCTTGTAATAAACAAGCCACATATCGACGGAAGGTCATCTATTATATAAAGAGAAGGTAACCTTTTATATCCACAGAAAACGATATTTTATATCCACAGTTGGCGATTTTTTTTATATACACATGATGATAATGTCTATCCACATAATGTGGTCTTTTATATCCACAGAAGGCGATATTTTATATATAAAAAGTGATAATGTATATCCACAGAATGTGGTCTTTTATATCCACAGAAGGTGATCTTTTATCTTAAAATAGTGAACTTTATTCCACAGAAGGAGATATTTATAACCACTGGAGGTTATATTTTTTATCTACAAACAGGATATCAAATACCACGACATTTGATGTACCAAGAGTGAAGCACCGTTTGGGATGGGAAAAACAAAACGTTTAATTTACCAAGGCATCGATGCTAGAAGACTGGCCTCGGTGGCGTCGTGGTTAGGCCATCGGTCTACAGGCTGGTAGGTACTGGGTTCGGATCCCAGTCGAGACATGGGATTTTTAATCCAGATACCGACTCCAAACTCTGAGTGAGTGCTCCGCAAGGCTCCATGGGTAGGTGTAAACCACTTGCACCGACGAGTGATCCATAACTGGTTCAACAAAGGCCATGGTTTGTGCTATCCTGCCTGTGGGAAGCGCAAATAAAAGATCCCTTGCTGTTAATCGGAAAGTGTAACCCATGTAGTGGCGACTGCGGGTTTTCTCTCAAAATCTGTGTGGTCCTTAACCATATGTCTGACGCCAATAACCGTAAATAAAATATGTTGAGTGCGTCGTTAAATAAAACATTTCTTTCGATGCTAGAAATCGCCCCTCGGAAGAGCGCTCTACCACTGAGCTACCACAACCACGCCCCCCCCCCGCCCCCCCCCGCCCCCCCCCCCCCCCCCCCCCCCCCCCCCTCTCTCTCTCTCTCTCTCTCTCTCTCTCACACACCATGTTCGATCTGAACTGGGAAATGAAATCGTTGCCGGCTTTAAGTAAATGAACCTTCTGTGTGCACCGTGACACCGTGGCACTAACATTGCTTGAGAAACGGTCGATTAAACTCTGGAAGGAAAACTCGGCTATGTTAGAAAGCAAACACGATTGGACACAGGTTCCAAGTCTGATTTCTTTACTAAATGAGAATCTTCAACGCCAACGTCTGGAATAAATGACGCGTGGTTGCAGTCGTTTGGGTCGCACTAAGATGACCGTTTTATTGAACAAACAGCCGGAGGATCTTGGGAATACCATTGGGTTCTCAGGTATAGTACAACACTAACAAAAATTGACAAATGAGGGAGTAGGGAAGGGAAGGGAAGGGAGGAGTGAGATACACACATACATACACACACACACATACACACACACACACACACACACACACACACACAGCGAGAGACACAGAGACAGAGACACAGAGAGACAGAGGGAGAGAGAGAAACATAGAGAGAGACAGAGAGAGAGGGGTAGAGAGAGACAGAGAGAGAGAGAGAGAGAAAAGAGAGAGAGAGAGAGAGAGAGAGAGAGAGGGCGAAAGAGAGAGAAAGAGAGAGAAAGAGAGCGAGACACAGAGACAGAGAGAGAGAGAGAGAGAGAGAGAGAGAGAGAGAGACAGACAGACAGACAGACAGACAGACAGAGGGATTGAGAAAGAGAGAGAGCGAGACACAGAGACACACAGAGAGAGAGAGAGAGAGAGAGAGAGAGAGAGAGAGAGAGAGAGAGAGAGATACAGACAGACAGACAGAGGGAGGGAGAAAGAGAGATAAAGAGAGCGAGACAGAGAGAAAGAGAGAGAGAGACTGAGAAAGACACACACACACATAGAGAGAGACACAGAGAGAGAGAGAGAGAGAGAGAGAGAGAGAGAGAGAGGGGGGGAGAGAGAGGGAGAAAGGGAGAAAGAGAGAGAAATAGAGCAAGACGGAGAGAAAGAGACTGAGAGAGAGAGAGAGAGAGAGAGAGAGAGAGAGAGAGAGAAAGAGACTGAGAGAGAGAGAGAGAGAGAGGGAGAGAGAGAGAAAGAGAGAGAGAGAGAGAGAGAGAGAGAGAGAGAGAGAGAGAGAGAGAGAGAGAGAGAGAGAGAGAGAGAGAGAGAGAGAGAGAGAGAGAGTTAGAAAGACAGACAGACAGACAGAGAGAGTGTGTGTGTGTGTGTCCAAATGTCAAATAGAGACGTCCGTCTTGGTCTCTTACGGTCAGATTACCCGAACTAATGAAAAGCATTAAGCCATTAATGTACCAGTCGTGGACCACTGTTTGCAATCGGGTGGGGTGGGGGTGGGGGGGGGGGGGGACGATTCATCGATTGCAATGGCTTCTGCAACCCATAGCACTTCAGGCGTATGGTCGTGGCAGTGGGTTCAAATAACGTACAAGGAGGATGTGCGGTCGCCGACATGGCACATACATTCCTACAATAAGTTAAAGGGTTTTTTTTGTTTTTGTTTTTTTGGGTTTTTTTTAATTCTGCTTTGATTTTAAGTTAAATTACACCTTATACATTATCCCTATACGTGTGAAATAATAATACATTAGTAGTAATGGTAATGGTAGTAGTGGTGGTGATGATCATAAAAATTATGATAAATGTACTATTTTCTATTTCAAAAATTATTCTTTAAATTAATTTACTTTTTCTTTCCTTTAATCTTTCTTTCTTCTTTTTTTTCTCTCCTTCCTTCTCTTTATTTCTATTATACTGAACACCATTGAAAACGCATCATGGTATTGTATTCAATGTTATACGTTTTAAATGAAAATGCACACAAATTGTGAACTGTAAATTCTGTAACTTATTAATTTACCATTACCAGAAATTAATAAGTTACAGAATTTACAGTTTCTGGATCAACAAAACTATCAGCGGTTACCATCTGTTGCCATGAAATAGCAAAACGAAATGTGTCGCCATGTTGCTATGACTTTGGCCAACCAACAGCTGAAATAGCAGCAAATATATTTTTGTCCGTGACATATAACGAAGAATGACGTGCAACAGTAAGAAAGTAAGGTCTATTCTAAATGGTTAAATAATACATTGCAGAGAGAGAGAGAGAGAGAGAGAGAGAGAGAGAGAGAGAGAGAGAGAGAGAGAGAGAGAGAGAGAGAGAGAGAGAGAGAGAGAGAGAGAGAGAGAGAGAGAGAGAGAGAGAGAGAGAGAGAGAGAGAGAGAGAGAGAGAGAGAGAGAGAGAGAGAGAGAGAGAGAGAGAGAGACGGCGACAGATACACCTATAGTCCATCGACGATATGACTTTGGCCAACTACGAAACACTACATTAATCGGCATTATAAAGCTACTATGCTTTCTAAGTATGAAACGTTGCCTTTTGTAAGCTGTTCTGTTGCCTTGTGTTTATTATGTGTTGCTTTATAAGCATGACTTATAGCTATTGACAAACAATGTTGTCTTTCACTGGAACAAAATTGCTATATAGATTGAGCCGGTGTAAAATAGTAACAATATTTTGCCAATAGTATTGCCATTAGATTTGGTTTACCGTTATCTAAAGCCCGTTCCACTCTAGCGCAGCAGAGGGTCAACAGCGCGTAGGCAGCATGTCATCACAGAAGCGTTGTGAAAACTGCTGCCTGCTAATATGGTCTCCACGAGTAATCGAGTACTCTTGTGCAACAAAGGCCGTGATATGTACTATCCTGTCTGTGGGATGGTGCATATAAAAGATCCCTTGCTGCTAATCGAAAAGAGTAGAGTAACGGAACTGTTTTCGTAGTCCACCTAAAGGCAGAGATGCATTTTACTTGTAGAATGCACTGAATTGCATTTCAGGATATCTAGTTGGGTTTTTGTTACGGGGGAGTATACCCCCCCCCCCCCCCACGAACACCCTACACACTTTGCCTTGCGCCCTCGATCTCAATCTGCTCCCCCCTCCGCGAAAAAAAGGTCTACATGTTCCGCCGTGCCTGTAGTATGTAGATTTTGTGCAAGGGAGGGTATTGCCTAAACCTAGTAGTCACGTGGCTCTCTCGAGCTCGATACTGTTGTATTTTTTTTTATATAGATTATAATATTCTGAGATAGAAATGGTACTGAACTGCATGAATGCATGATTGGTGGTGTATACACTTTACGGCAGGGTTCGAAACATCCACTAGTGCGTGGGTCCTGGCTAGTGGAACTTTCGGTCTGGGTTAGTGGCAAGTATCCACTGTATGAGGGCTAGTGACTTTCTCAAATATTGGGTGGGATGTAGCCTAGTGGTAAAGCCTTCGCTTAATGCGCGGTCGATATGGGATCGATTCTCGTCTGTGAATCCATTGGGCTTTTTCTCGCTCCAGCCAGTGCACCACGACTGGCATATTAAAGGCCGAAGTATGTGCTATCCTGTTTAAGGTATGGTGCATAAAAATATTCCTTGCTACTTATGAAAATATCTAAGACTATATGTCGAAATTACCAAATGTTTGATTTCCAATAGCCGACGATTAATAAATCAATGTGCTCTAGTGGTGTCGTTAAGCAAAACAAACTTCTTCTTTTTTCTCAAATATTTGTCGAATACTGCTTTACGGTTCTATGACGCCGGATTCTATAACTACGTCACTCTTGCTCTACGAGTGAAGTCATTAGTGCAACAATGGTTGCTATTCTCATAAGAATAACAGTTTACGTTCGCCTAAATTTTATTGGCCTCGTATTTACCATAACTATTATCATCTGTGTTTTGCTACCAACGGAAAACTAATTTCAAACCAAGTATACAATCGGTCAGCATAACAGCCACGTAAAGAGCACTTTAGAAAGTCGTAAGTGAAACAATATTTACAGGACGTCTCTCAAATGATGACCGCGAAATATCATGCAATGCAATTCAATACGGCTGCTTCGTTTACGTATTTTCAAGAATGTCATTATAGAGACGACAGTTCTGAAAATAACACAAAAAGGCATTCATGTCCTTGGAAATTAAGGAACGTTATATAATGGGTATCAAAAGAAAGTATGTCGATTAGTTTTTCGAAAAAGCGAAATCAACACGAAATAAAAGTTCATGTAAGTATTGTATTTCAAAAACATAATCCTTTGGCGAAATACGAACACTGGTATACATAATATTTACGATAAGATGCGAATCTCAGTTAATTGAACAACACTTGAAGTAAAATGAGCACTTTTACAATTATCATCATCATCATCATCAATTTTTTTAAAATTAAATTAAATTAAGAATTAAATAAAATGTATGCTCCGCTAGGGTCTTCACGAGTATTCGAATACTCAGGCAATGGCCAAGCCATTTGATGTCAACTTATTTTCGTGCTTATATCCAATTATGGTTCAAGCACGCTGTCTTAGTCACACACCTCAGCTATCTGGGCTGTCTGTCCAGGACAGGGGATTAGTTGTTAGTTGTTAGTGATTAATGAGAGAGAAGAGGGTGTAGTGGTCTTACACCTACCCGTTGAGTCGTTAAAACTCGCTCTGGGTGGGAGCCGGTACCGGGCTGCGAACCCTGTACCCACCAGCCTTATATCCGATGGCTTAACCACGACACACCGATACCGGTGGGCGGGGTCTAGTTGATTGGACTCAAGTACCCATGCAAGAAAGAGCACTATTATATTTTTATTATTATTATTTTTACGTCATTTTGCCATATGCTTTCTGTCGGTTACATTATAGGTTCATGAGACATGGAAGGAAAACAAACATAAAATGTATGTGAAATTTGGCATCCATGTTCAGCGCTGAAATTAAGAAAGAAAGAAAGAAATGTTTTATTTAACGACGCACTCAACACATTTTATTTACGGTTATATGGCGTCAGACATATGATTAAGGACCACACAGATTTTGAGAGGTAACCCGCTGTCGCCACTTCATGGGCTACTATTTCCGATTAGCAGCAAGGGATCCTTTATTTGCGCTTCCCACAGGCAGGATAGCACAAACCATGGCCTTTGTTGAACCAGTTATGGATCACTGGTCGGTGCAAGTGGTTTACACCTACCCACTGAGCCTTGCGGAGCACTCACTCAGGGTTTGGAGTCGGTATCTGGATTAAAAATCCCATGCCTCGACTGGGATCCGAAAGCAGTACCTACCAGCCTGTAGAACGACGGCATAACCACGACGCCACCGAGGCCGGTCTGGAATTAAGATGCATAATGCTATTTTACTTTAGTCCTTAGCCTGATTATCATCTAGTGTAAGTGTCGGGTACTCGGGTCCGGGGTCCGGGTCGAGTTTGATTCTCGAGTTCTCGAGTCTACTAGTTTTAACTCGTGGAGGCCCTATGCTCCACCATTAAACTTCATACCGTACCTATATTAGAACGGTCAATGCGCCCAGTTATATAATATGGCTTTAGAATGGAAAATAACTCACTAAACCTACGTGGGTTTACAGTATTAAGCGGATATATAACGTAATTAAAGTTGAAGAGATTTAACTCAGACAATAGATCGCCAGCCAAAGGTGATTTGGTTCGTTGTATCGAATCTCCTCGGCCTACCCATTAGATTTTTTCCCCCGTGACAACCAGTACTACATGGATGGTATATAAAAGGGTCAGGCCGTGGTATGTTCTGCCCTGTCTGTGGGAAGAAAGGAAATGTGTCACGGGGATCCTATAATACCCGTAACTGAATAAAACACGATTATCCAAATATCTCTCCTAACTGTATATCTATTAGATGTCTCTGTATCGGGCAGTCTAATACCCGAGTGGCTCGGCTCTAGGTATAATCAGAGATAAGATCTTATACAAATATATATATATATATATATATATATATAGCACGTTTAGTTCACTAGAAACACAACAAAACACAATACACTTTGGAATCTGTATTAACACTACGCTGACAAATGTACTTGCCGCAGTAGTTAATTAACAGCAACAATATAATAACAACCCAGAACTAATCACTTAATTAGTTAATCACTAGGTGTCTAGTTTACACAATATTCTAATCACTTCACCGTGATACAACACACACACGTGTGATAATTGAGAAACGCTGCCAGGGGAACTTAATTAATAAAGGAATTACAACGCTATTCCTAACTGGTTAATTTTTAATTAACCTTTAACTACTCATTCAGTAACCTTGTAATACAGAATTAATACTGGTACATATCCCAATAAAGACAATAAACTACAGTTTACCTAGGTCCTCTAGGATGACTGGCTAAGCTTTAATATTTTAGAACAGTGAAGCCTACAATTTACTTCGTCAGATTACCGGAGACACTGTCACATCAATCACATCAAGGTTATACAACAGAGCAGAAATAAATATATTTACCAAGTCCGGTCTGAACTAATATATTTCGTTCAGTTGGACCACGTCCATTCCCCTGGATACTTCCAATGTTTCTCCCCGATTTATTTAAAATCTAATCTATTTATTCAAAAATCTCAGAGACAGCGAATATCACCTGGGGGCACAACGCGGTACCTCACCTATCATGTGATATTTCCACAACTCCCAGGGACGGTATTTTTTTCTTAGATGACCAGACTTACTGTCGCCAGTTCGCTAGAAATACTCCGGTCGTAAACCGTACTACCGGAGTTATTACGTAACTACTGGCCACATGGCCTCCACAGCTGGTCTAAGTGCATATTGGAACGCAGCTCTACCACCGTCGCGCGGGGGTATTACGTAACCAAGCTGCACACGGCCCTCTAAAACAATTAACATCGCCACAGGCGAAAAGATTAGAGCATGTACCGTCACAAAATGTTTTATTTAACGACGCACTCAACACATTTTATTTACAGTTATATGGCGTCGGATGTCTGTGGGAAGGTGAGTATGAAATAGGCATTGCTACTAATGAGAAGATATGGTGGACGATTATCAGTCAGAATTGGCAAATGCGTGACATCCGATACCCGATGCTTAATTAATCGATATGATGTAGCCATGTCATGACACAAATCACACTTTGAAGGCGCAGAACCTACTTTCAGTTAGTAAAAATGCACACTACTTTTAGTTAAAGGGACATTCCTGAGTTTGCTGCAATTTTTAAGATGTTATCGACGAACAGAGACTTTTTAACGATTGTAATTACATATCAAATATAGTTTTCTGCATAATATATTAGTGGCTGTATATTAAACGTGTTTCTGATCGTTCTAATATTTGTACTAGGTTAAATTTCATTTTATTTTCTAAAATATATTTTTTCGTACGTACGAAATTATTTGAAGACAAAATCAACTTTGGGCTTCTTACAAATATTAAGACGACCAGAAACACATTAAGTATACAGACACTGATATTCTAAACAAGAAAATATATTTAATATGTAAGTTTAATCGTAGAACTATTTTATTAGTCGGAAACATCTTATAATGTCCCTTTAATCTATTTAAATCTGCAAGGGAGCATGACGTAGCCAGCTAGTAAAGCGCCCGCCTGATGCGCGGACGGTTTGGGATCGATCCCCGTCGATGGGCCCATTGGACTATTTCTCATTCCAGCCAGTGCACCACGACTGGTATATCAAATATCGTTGTATGTGCTGTTCTGTCTGTGGGGCGCTGCTTATAAAAAGATCCTTTGCTACTAATGAAACAAATGTACCAGGTTTCCTCTGTAAAACTATAGGTCAAATTTACCAAATGTTTAACATCTAATAGCCGATGATTAATAAATCAATGTGCTCTAGGGGTGTCGTTAAACAACGCAAACAAACAAATTTGCAACACACATTTCAATAAGGTCAAAACAGAGAGGAGCTGAAGGTTGTGATGTTTAAATGGGGAAATACTGTCTAAATATAATTAGAGCCTTTTTCCATAACCATCACTTCTTACCGGCCTCGGTGGCGTCGTGGTTAGGTCATCGGTCTACAGGCTGGTATGTGCTGGGTTCGGATCCCAGTCGAGGCATGGGAAGTTTAATCCAGATACCGACTCCAAACCCTGAGTGAGTGCTCCGCAAGGCTCAGTGGGTAGGTGTAAACCACTTGCACCGACCAGTGATCCATAACTAGTTCAACAAAGGCCATGGTTTGTGCTATCCTGCCTGTGGGAAGCGCAAATAAAAGATCCTTTGCTGCTAATCAAAAAGAGTAGCCCATGTAGTGGCGACAGCGGGTTTCCTCTCAAAATATGTGTGGTCCTAAACCATATGTCTGACGCCATATAACCGTAAATAAAATGTGTTGAGTGCGTCGTTAAATAAAACATTTCTATCTTTCTTTCCATCACTTCTTAGACAAACGTGCGTTTTCAGAATTGTGAAAAAAGCTATGTTAGGTGTTCGAAAATTGATATTTTAACATATAAAATGTGTGCTCTCTTAATACAGATATTAAATGTTATTGCTATTAAACCTTTTAAAGTTGTAGGTTCCCTTTTTAAGCGCTGCACTTCCTCTCTAAAAAATCCTTCATCCACCCCTTCCCTTTGTGATAATAACACATTTTGTTTTTACTACCACCCACTTCTACTCATTAAAAAAATGCTACATCCGCCACTGCGTGTTGTTTTAAGAAAACAATAATACAGTATTATCATCCCCTCCTATTCACTACACATATGCTGCATCCACCCCTTCCTGTTGTGATAATTTAAAACATTTTATATTATTAACAATCCCTTGAACTCTATAGCAAAATTTTACATCTGCCCCTGCCTGTCGTGATAATAATTTATCAACCCCCTAAAACAAACCCCACGCACTTTGCAATGTTTTTGCCACACCCTCCCCCATCCGCCTTCATCACAGCCTCGTTATGATCTCTTCTCGATTTCACGCCAGATCCGACACTGTAATAGATTTTCCGCTGACTATTACCAAACGTTTGACATCCAATAGCCAATGATCAGTTAAGCATTAAACAAAATAAACTTGGCTTCCTTCACAAGTTAGTGTCCAAAAACGACTTGTCTGGTACAAATTTAGATCCGTGGTCAGTTCTCGCCAGATAGAGAGAGAGAGAGAGAGAGAGAGAGAGAGAGAGAGAGAGAGAGAGAGAGAGAGAGAGAGAGAGAGAGAGAGAGAGAGAGAGAGAGAGAGAGAGAGAGAGAGAGAGAGGTGGTGAAGAGAGAGGGAAAGAAAGAAAGAAAGAAATGTTTTATTTAACGACGCACTCAACACATTTGATTTACGGTTATATGGCGTCAGATATATGGTCACGGGTCACACAGATTTTGAAAGGAAACCCGCTGTCGCCACTACATGGGCTACTCTTTCCGAGTAGCAGCAAGGGATCTTTTATTTGCGCTTCCCACAGGCAGGATAGCACAAACCATGGCCTTTGTTGAACCAGTTATGGATCACTGGTCGGTGCAAATGGTTTACACCTACCCATTGAGCCTTGCGGAGCACTCACTCAGGGTTTGGAGTCGGTATCTGGATTAAAAATCCCATGCCTCGACTGGCATTCGAACCCAGTACCTACCAGCCTGTAGACCGATGTAGAGAGAGAGAGAGAGAGAGAGCACGTGTTTTACGTCTTACCTTCTCTACATATATATAGACAAAATATAACAATAAACTTAATAAATGATGTTTATAAGTAGACCAGCCACTCTCAAGACTGTGGTCGATGATGGGCCGACCCGCTAAGTTTTTGCCACGCGCCGACAACGTTTTTTTTATATATATACGGGCAAGAATTGCAGCCAATTTCGACTCCTGTATGGTATTATGAGACTAAAACTATTTAAAAAGAAACTATCGACTATATTGTTTGTTCCACTCTCTTTTGGGTAATACATACTTCTGTGAGCATATTGGATTAGGTTGAATTTGTGGGTATTATACATTTGATTTGAGTTTCGACAGAATGAATTTGAGTTTGTGGATACATCGTACTTGATTTGAACACGAGGGCGAGAGCTAGGTCAGTTGGTAGAGCGGTCGCTTGGTGTGTTTGCGTCGAAGGATCGTATTTCGTTGATGGGAGGGGGGGGGGGGAGGGGAATAGCCCAGTGGTAAAGCGTTAGCTTGGTGTGCGGTCGGTCTAGGATCGATCCCCATCATTGGACCCATTGAGCTATTTGTCATTCCAGCCAGTGCTCCACAACTGGTTTAACAAAGGCTGTGGTATGTACTATCCTGTCTGTAGGATGGTGCATATAAAAGATTCCTTGCTGCTAATCGAAAATAGTAGTCCATGAAGTGGCGACAGCGGGTTTCCTCTCTAAATATCTGTGTGGTCCTTAACCATATGTCTGATGCCATATAATCATAAATAAAATGCGTTGTGATATCCTGTTTGTGGGATTACTTGCTACTGGGGCGAGACGTAGCCCAATGGTAAACAGGGTCGTAGCTAGCGGGGGGGGGGGGGGGCAAGGGGGGACAGTTGTCCCCCTCCCCCAGAAAAAATCCGGAAAGCATTATAGAAACTTAAAGAAAATTCTCTTCTTAACTGTTTAAGGAGTTTTAGACTATTAAGTACTCAGTTGCCCCCCCCCCCCCCAACAAAAAATCCTAGCTACGGCCCTGGTAAAGCGCTCGTTTGATGTGCGATCTGACTGGGTTCGATACCCATAAGTGAACCCATTGAGCTATTTCTAAATCAAACAAAATGTCTTGGTATGTGATATCCTGTCTGTGGGATGGCGCATAAAAAAAAATCCCTTGCTAGTGATGGAAAAATATAGCTGGTTTTCTCTCTTAGATTGTATAACGAAATGTTTGACATCCAATAGCCGATGATTAATTAATCAGTGTGCTCCAGTGGTGTCGACAAACAAAACCAACTTTAATGTTGAGTTTGTGGATATAACGTACTTGATTGGAACACAAGGGCGGCATCTAGACCAGTTGGTGTAGCGCTCGCTTGAGATGCTTGCGTCAGTGGATTGAAAGTCCTTTGATAGACCTATTTTGTAATTGTTTTCGCCCCAATCCAGTACCCCAAAGAACTTGGTATGTGCTGTCCTGTCTATGATAGAATACTTACAAAAGACCCTTTCTGGTAATGAAAAAAACCAAAACTTGTTTCTGGTTTCATCTTATTGCGTCTTACAATGACCAACTATTTGACATATACCAGTCGATGATTAATAAATCAATGTGGCACGTTAAACAAAAGCAATTTCCTTCTGGTTTGGCCATATAGTGTTGGTGTTTAGTAAGGTCCACGGGCAGGGCGATTCCTGTAACTGATTTGATCGTGGTCTCTTGTAGTCACGTCACACAGCCTCGTTGTGGGTTATTCGCACTCTCGATCAGACGAGTCAAATGAGCAACCGATATAGCCTTATTGAGACTAACGACATACTCAGTCTGGGATAAAAACACGACTCCCGGGAGAGTTAGGTCGATAATTTGCTCAAATCTGCGCCATAATGGAGTGCACGCATACTTGTAGCAATATCGATAACAACTATTAATAATCTGTGAAGGTTGGAGGTACTGGAAATAAAAACAGTAGCAGCAGAATGTTCGTCATTATTCATCAACTACCTTAACCATATGTCTGACGCCATATAAACGTAAATAAAATGTGTTGAGTGCGTCGTTAAATAAAACATTTCTTTCATCAACTACTACTTTTACTACTATTACTACAACTACTACTACTTACACTACTACTACTACTTTTGCTATTATTACTACTACTACTACTACTTTTACGACTATTACTACTACTTACACTACTACTACTACTTTTACTATTATTACTAAAACTACCTTTATTACTATTATCACTACTAGTACTTTTACTACTGCTGCTTTGACTACTACTATTACTTTGACTACTATTACTACTACTACTACTGCTTTGACTACTATTACTACTAGTATTTTTATTATTATTACTACTATTTCTACTATTACTACTACTACTTTTACAACTACCACTTTTACTACTACTATTACTACTACTTTTACTATTACTACTACTACTTTTACGACTACTACTACCAATAATAATAATTTTACTTTACAATTACTACTACTCCTACTACCTTTACTGCTGCTGCTACTACTACTACTACTACTACTACTACTACTACTACTACTACTACTACTACTACTACTACTACTACTACTACTACTACTACTACTACTACTACTACTGCTGCTGCTGCTACTGTTACTACTATTGCAACTATTATTATCACTACCACTACTACTACTGCAACTACTACTACTACTACTACTGTTACCACCACTACTACTGTTACTACTATTGCCACTACTACTACTACTACTACTACTACTACTACTACTACTACTGCTGCTGCTGCTGCTGCTGCTGCTGCTGCTGCTGCTACTACTACTACTACTATTACTACTACTACTACTACCGCTACTACTACTACTACTACTACTACTACTATTACTTCTACTACTACTACTACTACTACTACTACTACTACTACCGCTACTACTACTACTACTGCTACTGCTACTACTACTACTACTACTACTACTACTACTACTACTACTACTACTAAGTACGACAGTATATTCCGTCACACGGGGAACGCCTTTTTTATACTATAGAATTTACTACAAGTTATTATTTCTGAGCCGATTGATTACACACAAAAATAGTATTGTTTTGTTATTTCCAAAACACTTTTATAGAATGATGGGACGGACTATAAATGTTGGCACTGGTGCTGCATGCGTAAAGCCGACATTATGTCGAAACTTCAGGCAACACCGTCGTCTAATACTACATCCGGCGACAACAGAGGGCAGCAACAGCAGCAGCAGCCTCTACAGCCGTCACAACGTCGAATATATCTGGGGCGATAGGCGGGAGGTCGTCGCAACATTGCATGGCGCTAAAACGCATCAACGACAATGGTGCTTTCTTGTCTCGAACATCCCGGAGTTTCTAAGTGTTCCATCAAAACGATCAACAGGAGTGGATTAGGTTATCCTCCCACAATTATTGGACTAGATGGATGTGGGCAGAATACTAAATTAAAAGACATTTCATCACATTTTACAGAAGGAAGGAAAAGTTTTATTTAACGACGCACTAAACTCATTTTATTTACGGTTATATGGCGTCGGACATATGGTTAAGGACCACACAGATATTGAGAGAGGAAACCCGCTGTCGCCACTTCATGGGCTACTCTTTTCGATTAGCAGCAAGGGATCTTTTATATGCACCATCCCACAGACAGGATAACACATATCACAGCCTTTGATATACCAGTCGTAGCGCACTGGCTGGAACGAGAAATACCACAATGGGCCCACCGACGGGGATCGATCCCAGACCGACCGCGCATCATGCGAGCGTTGTACCATAGAGCTACGTCTCGCCCCCACATTTTATAGAAGACGTCAGACTTGCCATACTGTGTCTTTAATGAATAATTGACCTTTTTTTCTTCTTCTTTTTCTCCGAGTTTTTGTTTGTTTCTTTGTTTTATTATCATTATTATTTTATTTTTTTTTGTAAGCAACTGCAAAATGTTAAAATGCTCCAAACGTCTGTACATCGACACGAACGTTTTATCGGAAGCCAATATAAAAAACAATTACAGGCGCAATTTAACAATTTCAAATCTTACACAAGCCATGCGAACTCAAAACCAAATGGTGTGTTAACGACACCTGTCACGGGGATCCTATAATACCCGTAACTGAATGAAACACGATTGTCCAAATATCTCTCCTAGCTGTATATCTATTAGATCTCTCTGTAACAGCCAGTTATACCCGCTGGCTCGTCTAGGTATGATCAGAGATAAGATCTTATATAAAGTATATATTATTATAGCACGTTTAGTTCACTAGAAAACACAACAAAAATACAATACACTTTGGAATCTGTATTAACCTACGCTGACAAATGTACTGTCGCAGTAATTAATTAACAACAACAAATAATAACAACCCAGAACTGATCACTTAATTAGTTAATCTCTAGGTGTCTAGTTTACACAATATTCTAATCACTTCACCGTGACATAACACCCACACGTGTGATAATTGAGAAACGCTTCCAGGGGAACTTAATTAATAAAGGAATTACAACTCTATACCTAACTGGTTAATTTTTAATTAACCCTTACTACTCATTCAATAACCTTGTAATACAGACTTAATACTGGTACCTATCACAATAAAGACAATAACCTACAGTTTACCTAGGTCCTCTAGGATGACTGGATAAGCTTTTTATAATTATTTAGGACAGTGAGCCTACAGATTACTGCGTCAGATGACCGGCAGCACCGTCTAAATAATACTGGCATAATACAGTATTAAAATATTTAAAGTCACATCAATCACATCAAGGTTATACACAGAGCAGAAATAAAATTATTTACCAGTCCGGACGGACAGCGATCCCTGGAAGCCTTCCCTGATATCTCTAAAACCCTAGCTATTTATCATAAAATCTGAATATCGCCTGGGGGTACATCGCGGCACCGAATACTATGATGTGTATATTTCCATAGTAACCAAACGGTATTTTTCTCTTACAAGCCTAGACTTCCTGACGCCTAGTCGCCAAATCACGGTTGTAAAAACCGCACTCGCGGAGGTATTACGTAACTACTGGCCAACTGGGCTTAAGTGCATATTGGAACTGAACACGGCCCTCTAAAACAATTAATATCGCCACAGGCGAAAACAAAATTAAGAGCATGTTCCGTCACACACACCCACCTCAAAAAGGATATTTCCTCTACTCTAGGAATAGGGAAATATACTACATTAAAACAAAACGTGCGTTAACCGACTAATCCGGGCATTTATAACACATGTAATAATAAGGTGACTACCAGTAATAACACTGAGTCTCTGAGTCCCTGGTATACAAATAAAATATATCAACAAAACAGAAATCAAGAATGTCAACACATTATCATAACGTTCAACTTCGGGACAGGGCATCAGCGATTACATTGGATGTGCCCTTGATATGTTCAATGGTAATTGGGTATTCTTGCAGAAGAAGACTCCACCTCAAAACTCTCTGGTTGGTGGCTTTCATTCTGTGAATGAAGGTAAGCGGATTATGATCAGTAAAGACCACCACTTGATGCAGTTAAGAAGAAACTTACAGGATGGTCCAGTCCATTTTCGTCTTCCTGGAACAGCACAGCTCCAGCTCCCACGTCACTGGCATCCACAGCTAGATTAAAAGGCACTCGGTAGTCTGGTGCTGTCATCACGGGAGACGAGGAGCGCATCTGCTTGAGACGGTTGAATGACTTCTCGCATTCATCTGACCACTGGGACTTCGTTTCCTTCTTTTTTAGTGGCTCACGTTTTCCAGGTTTTCTCCGATAGGCATGCTGTCGAATCGGTGTAGTGTTGGGTTCCAAGCGCACATCCTGGCTTAAGGTGTTGGTAATCGTGGGAAGGTTCTGACAAATGGAAACATTGTCTTGTTTCAACGTAGTCAACTTTGCTCACTGGGGGCTCAAGTCTGCTATAATCTGGCTGTTGGTTAATTTGATCTCTGCAGTCTTGACGTCATCACAGGAAATTGAGTGACTCTCAATTTGGACCGGTATCACTGGAACTATCGGCAGTCTGTCAAAATAACCTTTTAGGAAATTGATGTGACAATACCTACTTTTCCTAACCCTATCAGGAGTGTTTATCACATTCCCTGTCTCATTAACCCGTTTGTGCACAACATAGGGCCCGAAATACCTGTTCTGTAATGAACCCCGTTTAATGGGAAGGTACAGTAGCACCTTATCCCCTGGTTTAAATTCCCGACTCCTAGCCTTCCTATCAAAAACTGATTTTATTTTGCTCTGAGCATGGCTCAGTTGCTTCCTATCCATTCTATCTCCAACTCTCTTATTCATTAATACTCCCTTGTCCACAGTTAACAAGGTAGTGCGAGCTGCCAACAATTTTGGATCAGCCCCCTGCTCTAGAACTAACTCTTGTCTATTACAAGGTAAGGCCCCTCTATCAAACACAACTGGTTCATTTACCCTCTGCGGGAGGTCAACAGGTTCCACCACATTTAGTTCGTCAGTTGACTTATCTACCAATTTACTGATAACCTCATCAACTCCAATTTCATGGCTCACACACGTATCAGACAAACCACAAATATCCTCTGGGTCTCGTGTTACCCTTCTGGCCATAGCCCTAGTCATTACACACGCAGGATATCTAATCTCATCAACCTCACACTCTTCTATGGGTAAAGGGCTGTCTTTAATTAACAATTGGTCACATTACGGCTGACAACACTTGACTAGTCAAATCATTACCCAACAAAACTCCTATGTTTTCCACAGGCAAGTCCTTCACAACACCCATAATGACTGGTCCCGTCACAAACTTCGAACACAATAAAACGTTATGTAACCGGACAACCATTTTTTCTCCAGTAACCGAGGTTAAGGCCAAACTACGTCCTGTATCTGAATTCTTAATACCAGCTAAACACTTTGACGTTATCAGCGACTGACTACAGCCTGTATCTCGATATATTGATATTGCCTTAGGACTCAATTCTTGTTTCACATCACAAACCATACCAGTGGACACATACGGGTTTACTTTCTCTGCCATGGGACTAACCATTAACTCTCTCGCTAACGGAGCTGACCTCACTAAACCGACCACTTGCGCATTATCGCGTTTCCTTTTAAAACAGTCCCCGACAAGATGGTTATCCTTTTTACAGTAACTGCAATGTGGACGAAAAGTTCGTGCATTGTCCACCAGGTGCATTCCTTGCCTGACTAGCTGACCAACTAGATGACTCTCCCTGATAGTTACTTTCCCAGGAAAAACCTGGCTGAAATTTCTTCTTATCACCCTGTTGTATAGAGCTACCCTGTCCTGCCTGAGCTTTGTGTATTAACACGTCGTCATCTGCCACTATGCCTGCCTCCTCTATCTTTTTGACATCACGATCCTCTAAATGAATACGTAAGCTAACTGGTAATCCATTCTTAATGTCCTGTAAGATCAATAACTCCCGTAACTCGATATATGACTCTACTTGACGAGAAACAACCCATTTATCAAACATCCCTGCCTTCTTAGCCACAAACTCACTATGAGACTGACCCTGCGTTTTTCTCAACTCGCTATACCGTAAACGATAATCCTCAGGTCGTAATTCATAAGCCCTCAACACTGCAGCATTAACTAGGTCGTACTGACTTGCTCGCTCATCACTCATTGAATTATAAGCTACACTAGCCTTCCCCTTAAACTTAGACACGGCTAACAATGTCCACTTAGACTGCGGCCAATTTAGCTGCTTAGCGGCTCGTTCAAAAAGTTGGAAGAACATATCTACCTCCTGGTCATCAAATACAGGCACTGATCTATAAGCCTCCGACATGTTAAAACCATTTCCGGCTTCCCGTCTAACTTCTTCAGTATTCAACTTTAACTCATGTTCCACTTTTAATTTTGCTAAATGGAATTCTCTATCCCTATCTCTCTCTCTTCTCTCTCTCTCTCTCTTTCTTTCTCTCTCCCCCCCCCCCCCTCTCTCTCTCTCTCTCTCTCTCTCTCTCTCTCTCTCTCTCTCTCTCTCTCTCTCTCCTCTTTCTCTATCTCTCTTTCTATCTTCTCTATCTCTATCTCTCTCTTCTCTATCCCTCTCTTCTCTCTCTCTCTCTCTCTCTCTCTCTCTCTCTCTCTTCTCTCTCTCTCTCTCTCTCTCTCTCTCTCTCTCTCTCTCTCTCTCTCTCTCTCTCTCTCTCTATCCCTCTCTCTATCTTCTCTATCTCTCTCTATCTAATGCACGTTCTTCTCTTTCGTACTCAAGTTTTTTAAAAGCTAATTGTTGTTCCACACTTAACTCATTTATCTCTATCTCCGGAAGAATCTCACTGTCTTCCATAACAGGACTATCACCAAAAACTTCCTGGATAATAATTGTCCTTATATCTCCTAAGGTTTTAGCTGATGTTAAATCAATTTTTCGCTCACCCGCGATTTCAACTAACTCGGCCTTACGTGCTCGCTTAATCTCCACTACACTGAGCGTAGGCCTATCCAGCAAATTCTTATCCATGTTTAGATATGACGCACTTATTATTAATTAATTTTCTAGTGAACAACGTTGCTACTTCTAGATAATTTGTAAAAATAATTTATAAAGCCCCCATTTACAAACAATACTTTTTTTTAAAATATGCATGTCCCGTTTCAGATCCGGTACGAGCGCCCCACTTTTCACTCCTGTCACGAGGATCCTATAATACCCGTAACTGAATGAAACACGATTGTCCAAATATCTCTCCTAACTGTATATCTATTAGATCTCTCTGTAACAGGCAGTTATAGCCGCTGGCTCGTCTAGGTATGATCAGAGATAAGATCTTATATAAAGTATATATTATTATAGCACGTTTAGTTAACTAGAAAACACAACAAAAATACAATACACTTTGGAATCTGTATTAACCTACGCTGACAAATGTACTGTCGCAGTAGTTAATTAACAACAACAAATAATAACAACCCAGAACTGATCACTTAATTAGTTAATCTCTAGGTGTCTAGTTTACACAATATTCTAATCACTTCACCGTGACATTACACCCACACGTGTGATAATTGAGAAACGCTTCCAGGGGAACTTAATTAATAAAGGAATTACAACTCTATACCTAACTGGTTAATTTTTAATTAATCCTTACTACTCATTCAGTAACGTGTGATAATTGAGAAACGCTTCCAGGGGAACTTAATTAATAAAGGAATTACAACTCTATTCCTAACTGGTTAATTTTTAATTAACCCTTACTACTCATTTAATAACCTTGTAATACAGACTTAATACTGGTACCTATCACAATAAAGACAATAACCTACAGTTTACCTAGGTCCTCTAGGATGACTGGATAAGCTTTATATATATATATAGATATATATCAGAACGGTGAGCCTACAGTATACTGCGTCAGTTGACCGGCAGCACCGTCTAAATAATATTGGTATAATACAGTATTAAAATATTTAAAGTCACATCAATCACATCAAGGTTATACACAGAGCAGAAATAAAATTATGTACCAGTCCGGACGGACAGCGATCCCTGGAAGCCTTCCTATGTTTCTCCCTGATATCTCTAAAACCCTAGGTATTTATCATAAAATCTTAATATCGCCTGGGGGTACATCGCGGCACCGAATACTATGATGTGCATATTTCCACAGTAACCAAACGGTATTTTTCTCTTACAAGCCTAGACTTCCTGACGCCTAGTCGCCAAATCACGGTTGTAAAAACGGCACTCGCGGAGGTATTACGTAACTACTGGCCATCTGGGCTTAAGTGCATATTGGAACTGCACACGGCCCTCTAAAACAATTAATATCGCCACAGGCTAAAACAAAATTAAGAGCATGTTCCGTCACAACACCACTAGAGCACACTGATTTATTAATCATGGGCTATTCGATGTCAACCATTTGGTAATTTTGACGTTTTAGTCTGAGAGAGGAAACCCGCTACATTTGTTCATTAGTAGCAAGGGATCTTTTATATGCACCATCCCAAAAACAAGATAACACATGCTACAACCTTTGATATATCAGTCGTGATGCACTGGCTGGAAAGAGAAATAACTCAATGGGCTCACCGACGGGGATCGATCCTAAACCGACCGCACATCAAACGAACGCTTTACCACTAGGCTACGTCCCGCCCCGTGAAGCAAACCAAAAATACAAAGATATGAAAGGTATAACAATAAGGTGAAATCAAAACAAAAAGTAAGACAAAGAAAAAAAAAGAAAAAAACAACGAAGAAGCAGACGAAAGAGAAGAATAAAAAGAAGAACAAAGAAGGAGGAAGAGAAATTCTGTCTTCATGCTGATGAAGGAAGGAAGGAAATGTTTTATTCAAAGACACACTAAAACATTTTATTTACGGTTATATTTTATCATATGGCGTCGGGCATATGGCTAAGGACCACACAGCTATTGAGAGAGGAAACCCGTTGTCGTCACTTCATGGGCTACTATTTTCGAGTAGCAGCAAGGGATCTTTTATATGCATCATCCCACAGACAGGATAGTGCATACCTCGGTCTTTGATATACCAGTCGTGGTGCACTATCTGGAACGAGAAATAAGCCAATTGTTCATGCTGAAATGCAGGTTACTAACGTCTTCCATATACTATTCAGTCAAACGCCTCGCTGTGTGCCATACACAAATGGGATGTCGTGTACTCTGTATTATCATCCATTAAAGGCGTTTGTAGTAGATATCGCTGGCACTATAATTTGCTATATCTCTTGCGATATCTCCGCTTCTTATAATCTTGACTGGTCAAATTTTAATCACCAGACAATGTTTTGTTACGTCACTGTGTTTGTTTCAGCGCTATTAGTGACGTCACGCCACTGCCGTTCTACTAGTTAACGAGTCTAACGCTGACATTCAACCCACATTACTGACATCGTTTACAACTGTCTCAAATGAAAATAATGATAATGGCAAGCCTCGGAGTTCATACTTTTATCAACTCGTGCTGATAAATTATGATATCACAAGACACGAGGGGAGTATCCTCTGTTTACTATGCGACGTGTCCTCCACAACCTTTTAACAGTGAATAAACATACAATCTAATCACTAAACCTCTACAGATGGCCAGCATTTCATTGGTTTCCTACACGTTTTACAACAACATTACAATAATCAGTCTCCAGCTAGCGCGTGGACATCAAAAGGCTTCCACTGACTTATCGAATGTGATGTGATTGGTCCAAGTTCCACTTCAAAACTGGCACAATACGTACTACACACGCGTTCCACAGGACTCGAAATTGGCTTGGTATCGGCGAATAGAAAACTATTGGCGTCAGATCTCATGGCCGGAGGAATGAAAACATTGCTATTGGTTGATTATAAAACGTGCCTTGCGGTCAGTCCAACTTCTGATTGTTGACGTTTGTAGTTCCTTCAAACAACCTGTTTCTGGTTGGCGAATCGTTTTAACTTGTTATAGATTTGTGCCGCCGTATTTATCCGTATATATCAGATTTGTTTACACCAGTTATCGAAAAGTAAACTAACTCATGTTAACGCCCCTAAACTTTACCCAATGCAATGGGAATAACGTAAATATGTAAAAGTAATGTGGAGATGAAAGTCGTACCGGCCTCGGTGGTGTCGTGGTTCTCACTATCCACTAACAACTAACTCTCTGTCCTGGACAGACAGCACAGATATCTGAGATGTGTGCCCAGGGCAACGTGCTTGAAACTTAATTGGATATAAGCACGAAAAATAATTTGAAATGAAAATGAAAGTCCTTGTTTAACTTATTCAACAGGCTTTCGGCTTATAACGTCACATCAAGTATTATTAGATAAAAAAGAGAGAGAGAGACAGAGAGAGAGAGACAGAGAGAGAGAGAGAGAGAGAGAGAGAGAGAGAGAGAGAGAGAGAGAGAGAGAGAGAGAGAGAGAGAGAGAGAGAGAGAGAGAGAGACAGAGAGTAGGTTACACATTGATGAAGGGTGTAAAACCAGGGTTAATTCCTGTATCTAGAACTGGATGTCATTTGATCTTGTGTGTTGTCCGTATTATAAGATTTAACGAGACTTTCTTCCCTTTTCGGACCTCTCGAAGTAAACTCTGTGTGACTCTGTTTAGTAGAAAAAGAAGTTAAAGTTTGTTTTGTTTAACGACACCACTGGAGCACATTGATTGATTAATTAAACATCGGCTACTGGATGTCAAACTTTTGATAATTCTGACATGTAGAGGAAACCCGCTACATTTTTCATAATGCAGCAAGTGGTCTTTTATACGCACTTTCCCAGACAGAAAAGCACACACCACGGCATTTGACCAGTTGTGGTGCATGGTTGGAACGAGAAAAACCCCAATCAGTTGAATGGATCGACCGAGGTGGTTGTTTAGTAGAGTGACGCCGTAGAGGTTATTCTTTTCTTTTAGAAAGTAGAAAGTCCCCCCCCCCCCCCCCCACCCCCCGGTTTAATTGTAAAAATAAAAGGAGTAAGGTTGTCTGCTCGCTCCAATATTGCATCTTTGAGCGAAAATGCCCTGGTCAAGGTTTTCATACCAAAAGTAGTTTACAAGCTTTTAACAGACTAACTTCCCGAAGTCATCATAAAGCCATATCTAGATTTTAAATATTGCCGTCTTGGCCGTTTTCCTGGTTCGTTACAGAAATGCGTAACGATTCCAATCATTCAGAGAAACGTGGGCGGTGGCAAAGCGCTCGCTTGATGCGCGGTCAGTCTGGGATCGATCCCCGTCGGTGGGCCCATCGGGCTATTTCTCGCTCTAGCCAGTGCACCACGACTGGTATACCAAAGGCCGTGGTATGTGCTATCCTGTCTGTGGGATGGTGCATAGAAAAGATACTTTTCTGCTAATGGAAAAATGTAACGGGTTTCCTCTCTAAGATTACATGTTAAAATGATCAAATGTTTGACATCCAGTAGTCGATTATTAATAAAACAATCTGCTCTAGTGGTGATGTTAAACAAAACAAACAAGCAAACTTTCAATGAAACTTGTTTTGTGTAAAAGCCCAAATCTAGACGCTTCTACACTCTGAATGAACAGGATATAAATTCGTTTTCGTAAAGGAACAGATTTTGTATAACATTTTATTGACCCTCTGTTGGTGGCACGGTACTTCCATCTTAAAAATCGTTATAGAAATTCACGTTGTGAAAAAGCGCCTTAAGTTTTAAGTGATTTCTGACAGACGTTTTTGTTCGCTTAAAAGCGCCACTGAGTATCCGCGTCTGGTGAAGCTGGGGTTTTTTAGTGCAGCAACATGTGGTTTAAGTTCGCCTGAATTAGATGGTTTGGGGGTTTTCTTCTTAAAATCAGTGCTCAGGAGGTGATATAATAAATTTAGAAACATTTTGTTTAATAAAAAACACTAGATTAAATTAATCATCGGCAAATGGACGTCAAACATATAATTCTGAAACATAGTGTTCAGAGAAAACCCAGTCAAATATTTTTTTTTTTTTTCATTTTATTTCATTTATTATTATCTTCCAGCTTATATCCAGTTAAGGCTCAAGCACGCTGTTCTGGGCACTCACCTCAGCTATCTGGGCTTTCTGTTCAGGGCAGTTGGTTAGGTGTTAGTGGTTAGTGAGAAGAAGGTCTGTGTTTTATTTAACGACGCACTCAACACATTTTATTTACGGTTATATGGCGTCAGACATATAGTTAAGGACCATACAGATTTTGAGAGGAAACCCGCTGTCGCCACTACATGGGCTACTCTTTCCGATTAGCAGCAAGGGATCTTTTATTTGCGCTTCCCACAGGCAGGATAGCACAAACCATGGCCTTTGTTGGATCACTGGTCGGTACAAGAGGTTTACACCTACCCATTGAGCCTTGCGGAGCACTCACTCAGGGTTTGGAGTCGGTATCTGGATTAAAAATTCCATGCCTCGACTGGGATCCGAACCCAGTACCTACCAGCCTGTAGACCGATGGCCTAACCACGACGCCACCAAGGCCGCTGTGACAAGTAAGTAAAGCCCTCAATAATAACTTCCTCTGAGATTAGACCTTAATATTGTGAAAGAATGGTAGGTGTTACCTGATTGGGAGTACTATAGTAGTACTACTTAGTGGAAAAGAGGAATTTCGTGCAAGATTTTTGCTGCCCCCTAAATTCTGACGCACTATGCCTGGGGCTAGTCGGCCTGGGGCTAGTCGGCCTGGGGCTAGTCGGCCTGGGGCTAGTCGACTTGGGGCTAGTCGGCCTGGGGCTAATCGGCATGGGGCTAGTCGGCCTGGGGCTAGTCCACTTGGGCCTAGTCGGCCTTGGGCTAGTGGACTTGGGGCTAGTCGGCCTGGGGCTAGTGGACTTGGGGCTAGTCGGCCTGGGGCTAGTCGACTTGGGGCTGGTCGGCCTGGGGCTAGTCGACTTGGGGCTAATCGACCTGGGGTTAGCTGACTTGGGGCTAGTCGGCCTGGGGCTAGTTGACTTGGGGCTAGTCAGCCTGAGGCTAGTCGGCCTGGGGTTGGTCGACCTGGAGCTAGTCGACTTGGGGCTGGTCGACCTGGAGCTAGTCGACCTGGGGCTGGTCCACTTGGGGCTAGTCGGCCTGGGGCTAGTCGACCTGAAGCTAGTCGACCTGGGGCTGGTCCACTTGGGGCTAGTCGGCCTGGGGCTAGTCGACCTGGGGCTGGTCCACTTGGGGCTAGTCGGCCTGGGGCTAGTCGACCTGGGGCGAGTCCACTTGGGGCTAGTCGGCCTGGGGCTGGTCCACTTGGGGCTAGTCGACCTGGGGCTAGTCCAATTGGGGCTAGTCGGCCTGGAGCTAGTGGACTTGGGGCTAGTCGACCTGGGGCTAGTGGACTTGGGGCTAGTCGACCTGGGGCTAGGCGACCTGGAGCTAGTCGACCTGGGGCTGGTCCACTTGGGGCTAGTCAGCCTGGGGCTAGTCGACCTTGGACTAGTCCATTTGGGGCTAGTCGACCTGGGGCTAGTCGACCTGGAGCTAGTCGATCTGGGGCTAGTCCACTTTGGGCTAGTCGACCTGGGTTAGTCCACTTGGGGCTAGTCGACCTGGGGCTAGTCGGCCTGGGGCTAGTCGACCTGGGGCTAGTGAACTTGGGGCTAGTCGGCCTGGGGCTAGTGGACTTGGGGCTAGTCGGCCTGGGGCTAGTGGACTTGGGGCTAGTCGGCCTGGGGCTAGTGGACTTGGGGCTAGTGGACTTGGGGCTAATCGACCTGGGGCTAGTCGACTTGGGGCTAGTCAGCCTGGGGCTAGTGGACTTGGGGCTAGTCAGCCTGAGGCTAGTGGACTTGGGGCTAGTCGGCCTGGGGCTAGTCGACTTGGGGCTGGTCGGCCTGGGGCTAGTCGACTTGGGGCTAATCGACCTGGAGTTAGTTGACTTGGGCTAGTCGGCCTGGGGCTAGTTGACTTGGGGCTAGTCGGCCTGGGGCTAGTGGACTTGGGGCTAGTCAGCCTGAGGCTAGTCGGCCTGGGGTTGGTCGACCTGGAGCTAGTCGACTTGGGGCTAGTTGATCTGGGGCTAGTGGACTTGGGGCTAGTTGACCTGGAGCTAGTCGACCTGGGGCTGGTCCACTTGGGGCTAGTCGGCCTGGGGCTAGTCGACCTGGGGCGAGTCCACTTGGGGCTAGTCGGCCTGGAGCTGGTCCACTTGGGGCTAGTCGACCTGGGGCTAGTCCAGTTGGGGCTAGTCGGCCTGGAGCTAGTGGACTTGGGGCTAGTCGACCTGGGGCTAGTGGACTTGGGGCTAGTCGACCTGGGGCTAGGCGACCTGGAGCTAGTCGACCTGGGGCTGGTCCACT